>NW_017806068.1:112801-131490 GCF_001891065.2 Hippocampus comes | reverse complement strand
CCCCCCTCCCGCCCCAACACACACCCACACATGGATAAGAGAAGTCAGAGTGAAATCAGAGACAAAGAGAGATGTTTTCTTTTTTCCCACTGAGCTCCTAAATAATTTAATGAGGGGGAGCTCTGTCAGAGTATTGGTGTGTTTGCGTGTTGAATATTTATAATGCATATAAAACTGTTATGGGCCAGCTGCTGGCAGTCTTGCATCTCAGATCTCTTCCCTTTTTAAAGGTGTACTCCAAGTTGATGCGTCTGAAAGTGGTGTCAAACAAAACCAAGTGCCTGAAGTGCAAACGCCGCGATTGTCTCCCACTTCTTTAAAATTGACAGGAGAAGTGGAGGTATGAAATCATACGTTTCGGGTGCTATAATTGGCTACAAAGCTGTCCTCTGTACAAGACAAGATTGGAAAGGAGTTTCGGCGGAGCTGCGTGAAGGCGTCGCAGCGCATCATCCTCCCAAAATGTGACGAAGCTCCATCTATTTCCAACATGTTCTCTAAGGCTGTTTTCTGGAACAGCGCCTCTGAGTGAAATAACCAACAGCTATCCCCAAAACAGAACTGACAGGGTTCTCGAGGAGGGTTTTTGCAAAGTCGCTATTTGTATACGTCAGCGTGTCCGTCCACCGCCTCAAGTCGCTTCCCCTTTTAAAGGAGCTGTTTTAGCGCTCTTGTCAAGACGGATTTTCTTTCCTTGCGCTTCAGACAATTTTACACCGTTGAAAGATTGAGATGCTGTAACATCAGGTAGACCTGCTCGATTCTTGCATCTGGGAAGAAGCCCATGCCTATTTATTGAAGCATCCCGAGGCCGGATACAGGAAAAGGGTCTGATTTTCCCTGCCCAATGGACTCTGGCTCACGACGAGTTCAGTCTCGTTCAAAGTAGAATGAATGTTTACTTACAAGTTGTCAAGATGTGTTGTCTGCCTTGGATGCTCTGGTTTCGGTTTTTCTCCAACACGCTCATAGTAATTCATGGCTGCTCTTTCACTCTCTGATCAAGGCGTACCGCAGCTCGGTGAAGGAGGACGTGAGCCCTTGCTTCGGGTCTTTACTGCGCACTGCTGTTGATATAGCGCCTCCCTAGTGGCGCAAAACTGCAACTGCAGAAAAAATAAAAAGCTGCCGCAGAGGGACATCAATCCCTTAATCAATTCTTTTGATGCCATCCAATGATCTAACTCCCCCTAACCGGGCAAGAAAACCACTTTGGTGATGCCAAATTTAAATTACAATAGTTTTGCAGATGAAAAATAGAAAAAAAAACCTCACAAAAACCCGTAGCTGACTTGAGAGAGAGAGGTGATATCCGTGCTTCTTTCTTTTTCCCCTTCCCTTCTCTTTCTTGAATATATAAAGAGGGAGCATCAAGTTTCCTCCCTGTGGCCATCATCTCATGTGACTTTCATCACCACAGTCACCTCACCGTCCTCACCTGGAGGTATTGGCCCACCCACACTGCTCGACTTTGCACTCATTAAAACGGCGGCAGGTGCAAAAGGAAGGCCACGGATAAGTCTCTGAAAGGTGATCCCTTGGAAAAAAAAGTAACATGTGACGCCCGTGGGGTGGGGTGGTCTTCAGTATGCACGGGCGTGACGGACGAGAGCGGTGCGACCTTTTCACCAGCTCGCATTCACGCGTCCTTTTCCCCGCTCTTTCCTTCCACTCATTTTTCCCTCTGCTGATTGAGGATGGAGAGGGGAGGGTTGAGAGAGGGAGCGTCACGTCTCAAAGAGAAGGTCAGAGCTCTGTTTGATAGCCTTTTGTCTCCCATCCAAAAACAGCGCCGCTAATAGCTACCCATAGGCCACTTTATAATGATTGGGCCTTATCTTCAGACACACACTGAGACCATCAAGCGCAGTCACCACGCGGCGTCTTTATGGTGGCGAGCAGGATCATTTGTCTACCGTGTCGAAAGAGCCACATTGTTTTTATTTTGGGGGGGGGGTGTTGTTTTTATACTAACAAAGTGAGAGGGCAAGGCTGCAATTTGTTCCATTCACAGCTCTGATATCAGGGCCGCTGCTGTTATCTTGCATTTCGTCCAATCATGTAGAGCCCAAACACAATACTTTCCGAAGCGATACCAAGTACCGCACATCGAGGTTGTTATCGTGTACTGTACATTAAAATATAACCAAAGTATAGCGTGGCATTGGAAATCGTTTTTAGCAGAAAGCAGAACAAGAGAAGTATTAAGGCCTTTTATCACCAGTATAATATATATATATATATATGTATGTATATTTGTGTGTGTGTGTGTGTGCGTGTGTATAGCAAGTAGAGTCTACCAAAGTGAGTCAGTACTGTACTGTGTTTTGGAAAACGGGGGTGGGGCTGCAACTGCTTCCTTCAGCTAACCTTTCACACAATAACACGACTGATTCTTTGATTGATTGTTTTCATTTTAAGAAAGCTGGGTGCTCACAAATCAATTTGAGGCATTGAGCACAGTAGTACAATTTTCCTCAGTTATTTCTTTCACTTGATGGTGTAGTGGTACACTTGGCTGACTTGTGTGCAGGCAGCATGGCATGGGTTTCCATTCAGTCGAGATGTGGATGTGAATGGGCGTTTGGCTCTTTAGCCCAGATGCTTTCAAATGACATGTTTTCTCTCTCTCTCTCTCTCTCTCTCTCTCTCTCTCTCTCTCTCTCTCTCTCTCTCTCTCTCTATCTATATATGCTGTAATATCTTAACAGTGGGGCCTTGTTGCGTGTGTGCGTGTGTGTGTGTGTGTGTGCAAGTGAGAGGCATGAGAAAAGGGGGAAGAAAGTGTGCATATTGATGAGTAAGTGCTTCCTGAGAATGTTGGGGGAGATGAATTGCATTGCACCGTTCTGTAATGTTGAGGAGTTGAGGGGATTGAGCTTGGAGACTTGAGATAGCGTCTGGGGGGGATCAAGTCATTCAGCGCTTCAAATGGCTTTGAAAACCAATCAGACCAGCACACGTGCTCTTTGCAACTCTCTCTCGCTCTCTGCTTCTCTCTCTTTCTCTCTCACTCTGTCTCTCTGTTTCTCTCTTACACTAACACACACACATGTGCACACACATTGATTGTACTTGCACACTCCTGGTGTAAGGGTGGGGGACTCCAACAATTCCGCTTATTGATCCGTGCGCGCGTGATTCACTTGTATGTGAATGCATCTTTGCACACAGTCATTTTTATGGTTCAAGGCAGATTTACTTCAAAGCTAAAGTGCTGATATATTAACTCGTCAAGTAAGTTCCTTCAATAGCCAGTAGTGTGCATGGTATAGCTGCATACCGAATAGGTGAGCCTGACAGGTTTCTCAAGAAGTCACTTCACTTGGCTGCCGTTTGCGAAAGTACTTCTGTGTTATTTGTCACTACGCTCTAACTATCGGTTATGCACAAAATAATAAACCCCGTGCTCAAATGATACATCCACGTGGGGATAGCACGATCCAAGGAGGAATTCCACAAATGTGCTCATTAGCCTAATTTATACACTTTCAAAAGGAGCACTCCTATTCAAGCGACAGTGTCAACAAAGGGATGAACAAGCTATTTTTGCATCTGGGCTATTTTCAACCAGTCCCTCCTCCTCCCACCTACTCTCACACGCCAATCCCATCCGAGCTAAAAACTCTGAGCAAAAAGAATGATGACACCGATTTTGAGACGTTGCATTGCCGAGTGCTGTCAACGTGCCTCAAGGGAAACGTTGTTGCATCAGGTCACACGTTGCCTAAACAAAGTACTTTGCATATGATGAGACCTTTCAGTAACATTGAAGCACTGCAATATGTACAATGAGACCTTGAAGTGTGTGAGAAAGACTTTGCAGACACTTTCCAGTTTTTGTGTCATTATTGTTTCCAATTCACCGGTCAGGTGTCACCAAATAACGCAGATGAATCTCGCAATCACCGTTGTTGTTATTTCAATCATAATTGGCTGTTGACCTGGAATGCAAGTGGGCGTTAATATTCCGGCCCGCTGCCATTCATGAACATTTCCATGTCCTCGTCCTTCCCTCTTATGCTCCGTTTAACGTACGCCGTCTGCCCTGTGCATCTACAGGAGCTGCAGTTTGAGCGCCTGACCCGGGAGCTGGAAGCCGAGCGTCAGATCGTTGCCACCCAACTCGAGAGATGCAAACTGGGATCGGAGGCCGGCAGCATGAGCAGCATCAGGTGACGGCCAAAGATCCCCTTTTCCTTTGCATGCGGAGGTGATGGCGAGTGAAGATTGGGTGCCGTATTCAGCTGTGTGTGTGTGAGCATGTTTGTATGTTTTGCTTTGAACATTATACAGTCCACCCAAGAAAAGTGTTGCCGTAGCGGAAGTGTACTTTTTATCGAGACGCAGTTAATAGCGCCTCTGCTGATAACGGTGATCAAAAAGAAATGACATGTCAGTGTGTTTGCGAATAAGGCCACAAAAGAGTCACCGCGGTGGTGGCATTTCCATACTACTGTAAATGTTTGGTCACAAGAATTAGTTTTGCACGACCACCATCTTACTATGAAGTCCACCAAACTTTCTGCTGTTGAACTTATTTTCTGATGATGCAGTTGAGCAAGTTAGAAATGGATGAGCAGATAAGTGTGCCCTACATGCTAATGAGGCAGTTTAATGCTAACAGCCCGAATATCGCACCTGCCATCTGCTCACATTAAATCACCTTCCTCCAAAACAGAAAAAAAAATCCACATTGTGAGTCAGTTAGAAAGTTGGTTTTCACTTCTTTACTTCTCAGAGTGTTCTTTGGGTGTGTGTTTTTGTTTGGAGCTCTTCTGCAATGTCAAAGGGAAAACTTTCATCAGAATGCAACATTTCTCTGACTCCCTCCAGCAACTTATCGTACATGTACGCACGCCTGAAAGGGGTCCAAAGGAAAACGCCCTGTGGAATAAAAACTTGGGAATTTTTTTTTTTAAATCAATTTGAGTGTATCGAAATTCCTGTGATGATAAACACTCAAGCTTCAAACGCTTGACCACTTCACCATGATGCATATCGGCACTTGTTGAGAATGGCGAGGCAATTTTATAACTTTAAACTTCTGCAAAGCGTTATGATTGTGATACTTTGACCCTAGGTCAGATTAATTCCATTTCCAATATTTTCCAGGCAGCATGGTTTAATGCTGGTCAACAAAGCTGCCGCAGAGCTTCTGAAATTGGAGTTTTGAATTGGAGCTACGGCCTTTCTGTGTGAAGTTCTTCCTGAGGGCCCCCCACCCCCCCAAAAAAACAAAAAAAACATGCATATTATGACACTGTATTCAAGGTGGCCACGGCAGCCATTCTTGCTTGAAACATAGTGAGTCGGAGGATTTTGCACATTTTTTTTCCACTGTCCTGAATGAAGTCTTTTTCTTAAGTGTTCTCACGGCTTTTCAGTATCCGTGGCTAGTTTTGAGAGGCGAGGACCCACTGTGTCCCAAAGGCTCAAAAGCACACTACAGTTCACCCTGCGGTTTACCACAGGTGCCGGTAGGTTCCCTCCCAGCCTGCCACATTGTGATGGGGTGCCTCAAGTTTCTCATGTTCTTCCAAGGCTTTCTATGAATGAAAGATGGACGGACACCTTGCAGTTTTAGAGCATGGTTGTGGTTTCATTTTTTAAATATGGAAACATCAAAACAAATGTGCGTGCGTGCGTGTGTGTGCATGTGTGTGCGTGTGCATGTGTTTGGGAGGGCGAGGGGGTGTCCGAGCAGCACTAGCCTGTCTGCTGTCTCATGGTTGCGTCATCCTTTGGTAATCACAGCAGATCTAGAGGATTAGTCGCGCGTATGCCCGCGGGGAGCTCATTATGCCGCTGAGTCAACGTTGATCCCCGCGCCCACTTAAACTTGTCAATGCGCGGTAACTCCAACGTGTGATGTGCGTTTGACGTCCCTGTCTGCGCATCACACCCGAGCTCATGTGTGAATTTGTCCGGCTTGATTTCGTCTCGCCGCCTTGATTGACGTGATCCTTTTGTTCCGATTGTTCCCAGCCTAAGTATAGATAAGGGCATCTGTGATATGACTGCGAATGATCGGAGGCGATCTGATAGCATTCAATGAGATGCCGCTAACCTTTCTGTCACATCGCCGCTCATTTCCCCGCGCTTCCATGATGACAGACGGACTCCATCTACATTTGGAGCGATGTTTTACAGTAGTACATAACATTCAATAGAAGGAATTATTTTCAGGAAATCAAAAGAACGAAATGATTTGCGTCACGGACAACTACAGGATCCAATAGGTCTAATTTATTCACCACAAATTGTCTTCACTGACAAGCAGAGAAACAAACAGAACAACAAACATAGGTTTATCATTTACAAGGTCAGTTGAATTTTCAAGGTTAGCACGTTGTCCTGTTTGTGCCTAAAGTTGGCTGGTATCGGCTCCATCGTACCTACAATTGAGTCATAATGTAAAAATTTAATTCTTCACAGAATTAAAAAAAAAAAAAAACAAAACAACTGAAGGGCTGTCATATTATGTAATTCTCGACATATAAGTAGCCACACTTGGTAACGTTTTTTTTTTTTTTTTTTTTAAATCATTCAAATTTGGCAGGAATGTTAACACTTTTATCAGCGGTGTGTCAAATTTACAAGACATTCCATTTTGCTTTACAGGGTCTTAAAGTTTTAATAGTTCAGCACGGGGCCCTGACACTGGTCTGAGTGAGACAGTGCAAGTTACCTTCATATGGAGTTTGTACCCCCTCTTTATATGTAGCGATAAATGGTTGATGTTCTTGCCAGTGTGCTGTGTGCCTTTCTGTCCATGTTCTCTTCAATCAAGCAATTCGGGCATCTCCTTGGACTCCTATCCAGAATTGTTCAGCTCAGCAGTATGTTGTTCACAGCGCTGTTGTGGGCCCATCCCGGCGAACATCTGTTCACACTGTGATCTGCTGGCCTGCAACGCCGTGGCACTTTACAGCAAGGAAACACACGTCTGTGTGTAGCAATGACACAGTCTCATGCAAGTGCGTGACACCAAATGCCACACAGGGGCTAATTTATCATTTTTCGAACATTAGTCAAAAGCGGCGGCCCGTGGGGAAACTCTTTTCTCCTGCTGTCTCGTGTGTGCTTTACTGGCTGTGTAGCTCTGGGCCTCTTTTTTCTTTTCTTTTTTTTTTTTTTAAGCTCAATCACATCACTTTCATTTGATTTAGCTCAGTTGGAAATGCTATGTTAAAAGAAAAAAAAACCCAGAAAAACCGCCCGGTTATACATTTATAAAAGACCAAGTGGTGCAAAGATTAGAATGGTCTGCATGCTCCAGCAGATCATGGTAACGAACATTGGGCCGGGTCGGGTTGGTACGAGTCTACAGAGGAGCCGTGGCTCATTTGCACAAGACTGACTTGCCATGAGTGGATATTAGATGTGTTGTAAATCTTCTTCCTTTTGTGTATTATGACTGACAAATATCAGGGACCTTTTTATTCAGACACCTGGGAGCCGTTTTGGGGGAAAAAAAAAGCATAATAGAACTGTGTTCTTTAATTTCTCATTCAATATTACACGGTAGTTAATAAGATTTAGCCATTTGCAAAGGGTAGGCATCTATAAATGTGTTTCGTTGGATTCAGCCTTGCATTGTGCATGCCTGCACTGCAAATGGAATTCTAGTTCAGCAACATCGTAAGTCTTCTTGACAAGTGAGGCGATACTGTTTATGACACCTACAGTACGAACCAATATTTAAGCATCAGGGGTCAATTGTAGCTATAAAATGAGTTCTGCTTTTGTGAACTTGACTTAGCCCCCGCAGGTAGTCTGCAGATGACGCGTCAACTTGAGCGAAACAAATGGGATTTTTAAATCTGTGCTTTCCTATGGAATTGTTTTAAGAAGGGAAAGAGAGAAAGAGAGAGAGCGAGCAAGCAGTATCCATGCCAGCGGTGGTAACGTAGTGCAGAGGTAGCGAAGGAAATGGGAAAAAAAGAAAGGAATGAGAAAAGCTAATAGATAGCTTTCATTACCCCATGGCAGCGCCACAGAATGGCTTCATTGATTTATGATTAGTATTTTTTCCCGCTATCTGCGTCTGTAGTTCTCGCCTCTTCTCCTTGTCTCATTTTCTCCTTCATTTGTCCTCTGCCCGATTGCTCTCTAGCCTCTGTCATTCCTCGGCTTTTATTTTTAAAATGTTATTTTACTCGACTATTATGCTTACAGTACATATACACTCTCAGTATGTCTGTCTCATTCTTAAAGACCTGACCGCAAGTGTCTCTGACAATATTGCTTTCTTATGTATTATTCAGAATCTGCATGATGTCTCCTCTGCCTTGGTTGGGTCCCATTGCCTTCACAACCACCGGCATTCTACTATGGATTTCATTCACAGATTAGCACAGAAATGGGAATAATGATGATGATGATGATGATAGTAACATCAGGTACATCTTGAACTGATATAATGTCTATTTTGAAGCAAATTTGGAATGTAACTTTTGCCAGTTTTTAATGATCTGTGGTTGCTAAATATTTCAGTGCATGGGCATCGTCCTGTCATTTATTTATCATGAGAGTCATAGCATGTGGACTATGCCAATACTGTAAACAGACACTCTAAGTCCCCCCATAGGTTTTAGCTGCAGAGAGAAATACATAAAACATAAATTTCATTCACAGATTAGCACAGAAATGGGAATAATAATGATGATAATGATGATGACAATAACATCAGGTACATCTTGAACTGGATATAACGTCTATTTTGAAGCACTGGGAATAATGATGATGATGATGATGATAGTAACATCAGGTACATCTTGAACTGATATAATGTCTATTTTGAAGCAAATTTGGAATGTAACTTTTGCCAGTTTTTAATGATCTGTGGTTGCTAAATATTTCAGTGCATGGGCATCGTCCTGTCATTTATTTATCATGAGAGTCATAGCATGTGGACTATGCCAATACTGTAAACAGACAGTCTAAGTCTAAGTCCCCCTTAGGTTTTAGCTTCAGAGAGAAATACATAAAACATAACCAAACACTCACAAACATTAAAAAAAAAAAAAAAAACCTCAAGCAAAACCGTATTTCATTATGGTTGACATCTTATTGTGTCATTTTTATGAGTACCAGGCAAAATAGAGACATAGAGGGCCTTATTTTGGTACATAGGCAAAATAGCAAGAGTAAGAAAATTCCACCCATGCCGGTTGTTCTTTGAGTGGAACCTGGCTGCTGTCCGTTTGAATTTCTGTCAGCCTAATAAATGGTTCTATCTATTATCTGTCAATAAAGTGTGAGGAGTAAGAGAGAGGAAATATGAGGTAGCGGTGTAACCAGTCACGGGAAATTTGGGAAGGATACATTTCTTTTGAAAGCATCAAGCACAAATATAAAGCTTAAAGTCACAAGGAGATGTGCAAACTGAGAAGTGCAAGGTGTAAAGTTCATGTCCTCAGGCTATCGCGGCTTTTAGTTTACACATCTGCCAAACTCCCCTGCGGGAAGGTCAGTGGGAGGTAAAAAGTGATAGATTGTATTTGTGAGTGTTTGTGTTGTTGTGCGAAAAGGAAATCAAGAGAAAAGCAAATTAGTTAGCCTGCGTGCGCACGTTTTGCCGATTGTGTGCTGGGGGATTCATTATTCTAATAAGTGCCATCAAATTATGCATCAATTGTGCTGTACGCTTCACGTTTTCCAAAGCGGCAAGTAGAGTTCAGTTTATCTCGCCGCAATTTGGGCAATCAAAAAAAAAAAAAAAATCAAGCCTTTGTTTTGTTTTTCATTTCCTGAAAATTGAAACTACTGCCTTCAAACTGCCCTTTGCACATGTCTTAAATATGACATGGGCGAAATGAGCTCGTATGATATAAGGTAGTGGAAGGCACCAACACCTACCGACAAGATTTCGATTTTAACTTGCAGTTATCATTTTACTGCTTTTTACGTGCTTATATATATATCTATATTTCGTCCCTGGTCACTTCCTTGTTTTTGCCGGGACTAAAATACTATCCAATTAGATTCCTTTATCTCACTATAGCTCACTCTCTTCTCTCAAGTTGGGTGATAATAGAGGGATCCATCACACCATTAGCTGCGGGCGGTTTTATACGCTCAGCAAAATGCTGCATAGAGAGAACTCAGATTATCGGCCACAGACGCCCACCTTAAAATATGCCCCGCGTTGGAGTTTGTATGCGCGCGTATGTGTGTGAATGCGCACATGTGAATGATGAGAGCAGAAGTCATAGTCCCTCCTAATGACTGATGATACATTTCCCAGGAAGGGAGGAGAGAAAAATAGTGGCAGGTGGGCCCATCTCTCACCCGGCTGTCTATCTCTCTTTCTGCTTCTCTCTTTGTTGTTTCCTCACACACTTATATGGATGTGTCTATGAAATGACATCTTTGTGCTTTAGGAAATGTTGTACATGTATATATTGGGTGTGTGGATATAGATCCTGATTGTTTACATTCGTAGCACAATTACCTGTATCCTCAATCCTGCAGGACTGCCAGCCGATACACAATTCTATATTATATGACAATATAAGAACATTTGATATTTCTTTCCTAAAAGCACAGAACAAATCCGGGTCACTTTCTTAGGAAATGTTGTACATGTATATATTGGGTGTGTGGCTATAGATCCTTATTGTTTACATTCGTAACACAATTACCTGTAACCTGCAGGACTGCCAGCCACAATTCTATATTATATGACAATATAAGAACATTTGATATTTCTTTCCTAAAAGCACAGAACAAATCCGGGTCACTTTCTAATGATAGCGTTTTTGCCTGTTCTTTGTTTGGGGGATGAATTGGTTTCTTTCCAAGATGTCAAATGATGTCAGGGTTGTTTTGAAATGACATGCTCTGCCAGTGTGTCTGTCATACAAGTTGTGAATGTGAGGCTCGATAAATGGGCCATGTTTATTTCTGTTGGAGTCAGCAGCTGGTGACTCCATGTCAGCGGCAAGGAGATGGAGGCCTTTAGGGCAACAGTAGCATTGTGTGTGTGTGCGTGCGTGCGTGCGTGCGTGCGTGCGCGTGTGCGTGCATGTGCGTGTGTGTTTCTGCTTTGCGCTAGTGTGTCCCCACTCTGAGGCGAATGGCGGAGGGGGGGCGTTGGATCATTAAACATGCAAATGAATGCTTATCTTGCCCCAACACCAGATATTGGTGCGAATAGATAAGAAGCAACCACGGTTCAATGCCAGAGAGGCAGAAGCAGAAAACTGAGAGCAAACTGCAACCAAAACATTGACAGTGAATGGCGAAAAGAGCAAGCGCCCAAAAAGTACGCACTTGCCGGGAAAAAAGGCCTGGAGCAAAATACAATAAGGGCTCCTTTTAACCCGTAAATTATATAACCCGCCACCCGATGCCTATTCACCAACTTTTCTCACTCTGTGGTACAAAGCAGCTACGTAATGAATGGATTGCTGTTTTTGCATCGCCGCCTCATAAATTATGTTGGTTTGCCCTGCAGAGCACTGTGTAGGTCCAAGGCAGGTGATAAATGTGCCAGAGTTGAATAATAACAATGTCCGTGACTTTTTTTCCACCCCACGTCCAAAATGCTGATCTGTTGCTGAGTGGGCTCCGCTGCGCTCACGTTCCCAGCGACCTCATGACATATCACCACCGCCGATGTATGGGCAACAACTACTTAACGCTTCGGGATATTGCTGCTTATGTATTGTTTGGAGAAGTCTGTTATTATCCATTGATGTGGAAATATCCGAGGAATTGTTTCGGTGCTCACACAAGCACCAAAAGGTTTTTAAATGGGTGTTTAGCGCATGCCTCGCTTGTATTTATGTGTCTGGATGTGTAGGGTGACATTTTCATCTGCGTCTGGGAGAAAAGTTTACAACTGGATTAATTGAAAGCGGATTAGGAAAAAATGTCACGTTTCATGAGAAAGGAAAACTGAGATGTTTTGCAGAACCTTATCTCTTTGGTCATAATGCCATCAAGGGGATCAGCATTTTTACAAAATATCTTTGTGTTTCTTGCGTCACACTTAAAAAAAGAAAAAATCTTGTGGTGTTGTCCTTTAAGTGGTTTGTAGCGTTACCAAGATGTGGTGGAAAAATATTCCTCAACAGAACAGAGAAGTTCAACCCAAATGTCAAGATGTATGCTTGGTATTTTTTATTTTATTTTTTTGAAATATCCGAATGCGACATATTGTGATAATATCAGCTGCTGTCAGACAGACCAGCGATATCGGTCACAAGTTTGCTGCACCCTGCCGGTGGCTGCTGCGTTAGTGTGTGTGTGTGTGTGTGTGTGTGTGTGTGTGTGTGTCCCCGCTGGGTTTGAGTTGGGGTTGTTGGGTCATTGTAGACCAGACGTCAGGATGTATTGTGTATCCGTACCAGCGAGTGACGCTCGCTCTATTACTTCAGCGCTCCTTTCCCAGGATTGCACTGCCTGCCACATCCAATCCTTTGCAACCATCAGCCTTATAAATCTTTGAATATATTCTCACATACTGCATTCTGTACGTGCGATGCGTTCTCAAATTTTACACCTACTCCCACGCCCACTCCCACTCTGTGTTATTTGTGGTCCGCGACGTTATTTGTCTCCGTGTTGTGAAACATTCGCTGTCTCGCCCGTAGTTACACCAGCGAAATGTGAATCATGAGCGATAGCTTCACAGTAAATGACTGTGTTATTATTTTCTTACTGAGTACCGTTTTGATAGCAAGAGTGATGGATTAGATAATAGTGTACATCCATTGAATTTGCTCTGCTGGGATTCCAAATGTTACCTGTTGAGTGTCAGAGTGCGCACATGATTAAGGTCCCAATATTTTTCTCTCTCTCTCTCTCTCTCTCTCTTTTTAGCACATCTGTCTCACAGTGAAAAGTTGTGATCTCTGTGTGGCATTTGCCTGTTCCTCCTGTGCCTCGTACCGTGAAATCCTACTTGTCAATTTAAATTTTAGACTCTCAGTTGTCCGTAGGTGTGGATGGGAGCCTGAAATGTTGTTTGGATTCATGCGCCCTGCAATGTGCTGGCGACTTGTCCAAGCGTGTATTTGCCTCTTTCCTGAAGTCAGCAGAGATGGGGTCCAGTTACACATGACTTTCAAGGAAGACAAATTGTATAAACTATCCCCTCCGTTTTCAAATCCACCGAGCTCATGCAACCGCTGCGATGCTTCCATTTCAAAATCGCTGCCACTCCACTGCATTAATGTGGGGTGACTTTTATCGAGTTCCTGCCTAATTTCTTGGTGAGCACATTGACCTTTCAGGGCGGCTTCCGTGTGGCGCTACCTTACTGTTCACAAACCCGAACGGTCATGGAGAGGGACTTCTTCAGGCACACACATCCATCACATGCTACGAAACCGTAATAATCTTGCTCTGAAGCAAAACGACTGATCACGACTCCCTCTAAAATCTGATGTTAGGTTATCCCCAATGGGTTGAGTTAAGCTTCCTCAGCCCCACACCTCGGTGTGCCAAGGCATCAAACTGCTGCTCTTGACAGTGAGCCTGTGTGTGTGTGTGTGTGTGTGTGTGTGTGTGTGTGTGTGTGTGTGTGTGTGTGTGTGTGTGTGTGTGTGTGTGTGGGTGGGTGTGTGGGGGGGGGATTGTGACATTTACAGTATTTTAATCCTAGGCAATTTAATTGGTGGAAGGTGTGTGCTGCGATGAGTTTTAAAAGTTTTGTCATGTTTTTCTGGATCACAAAAAAAAATGCATTTAAACAAGGGTGTGTAGACTTTTTCTATCCACTATACATGGCAAAGCCAGCTAGTGAGTCTGTGTGTGTGTGTGTGTGTGTGTGTGTGTGTGTGTGTGTGTGTGTGTGTGTGTGTGTGCGTGTGTGTGTGTGTGTGTGTGCGCGTGTGCGCGTGTGTGCGTGTGTGTGTCGCATCAAAGCGATTGTGTGCATGAGCAGCTCACAGCATGCAATACACACCGTATTCTGGAGAATGAATGTCTCCCGGGAACAGGGCTTCCCTAATTTAACAACAAAGGGTTCGTATTGGTCACGTTCATTCAGTAGAAAATTCCTCATTTAAGTGTTAAATTCAAATTGAACGATGGCTTCCCCTTTTTACAACATCACTGTCACATTTCAACATAAGAGGCACATGTTCCAATCTGGTGAAGGACTGCTCTAAAAAAAAAACCCAAAAAAAAACGGAGATTGATAATCAGTCATTGGTGACCAGCACGGCTAGCGTGTGCGACAAACACCGATGACAAAGCTGTTGTCAGCTTTTGGAATTCTGTTTTCTGCATGACTCAGTTGTATGCCGTGTTAACAGCTCGTATGCCATTTTTATTTTGCCCCTTTTGTTTTTGTACTCTTGACGGGCAAGACAATGTTTTCCCTGACAAACAGCAATTCTTTGAAGACGCAAATGAAATATCGAAGACAAAAATCAGCGCCGCTCTGAATTTGTTGGTTTTTCCACGGTTTTATGGATCCAGTCAGAGTACTGTTGGCAAACAATGATTCCGTGTTATATGATTTGGACTTTAATTTCCTTGTGTGTTCAGCAACGCTGTACTCCTCCAATTCATATGCAAATGCGTACTGCTCTGCTAATACGAAAACTATTTAGTGATTGCGGTTCATGGGGCTTAATGGATCCACAAGTGCATGCATCCCAAATTAATACTTTGCGTTTGCATCACCTTGGAATAAAACATTTCCAAGAAAAGGAGCTTCAGCTTGCTTTTGCCACCACGCTGACATCATTTGAAGAGTGCGTATGGTACCGTTCAAATAAGGTGGCAAAATACTCGAATCCATTTTAGCGTGGCCCAGGCAAGTGAATCTTGTGATTGAGCAGACCTTTGCTTCATTTTTTTTCTGCCACTTCATCCCAAACACAACTGGAAATGACTAAAAAGGCACATCTTGACAATAGAAATAGTGGGGGGAAAAAAAACAGAAAATTGCTTTTCTCTCATGATGGGTCGGTGCCAGTAGGAAAACACAGCCCTTGACTTACTTAACAGGCCAAGCTGTTATCTAGTTTTCCTACAGTAAAAAGCCAAGATACATGCCAAGGCTTTTGTGGGTTTTCTTTCGGTGGCCTCCATTAATTTAGAATACACTATGTAGACAGGTGCAAATCAGCGCATCAGGCACAATAGTTTGCGCATCGCCAAAGACACAAACATGTCTCTGTCACTCCACATTGCCTTTGTACTTATCAATCCAGAGCATGCTTTTATCTAGTGCAAAGTCTCCACACAAGTTTGATATGAGGGAACACACGCACACACACACACACACACACACACACACACACACACGAAATAAAAGACATGCCAGCCGCCTTGAGTGACAGATTGTAGTTATCATGTCACCCTGTCATGCTGACTGATGAGGCATTGATGATGGTTGTTATGGCAACCATCAGTGGGTGGATGTATATCATCATAAACGAACAGTTCTACAAATAAGTGAGTGCTTCTGAGCTGCGGGGAGGGATGGAGGGGGGGGGGGAGACTCAAGGGGAACAAAAATGCAGTGTAGCGGTGCACATGGCTGTGCACTTTAAGTAGTGCTTAATTTGAGCAAAGGAACCAAGTGCAAAAACTACAGCCATCTTTGCCATGTGATCCTGGTCTATGCTCATCTGTGAATTTGCCTCGTGTGACAACAAATCTGAAAGGTTCCAGTACGCTGTGGGGAAATAAAGGCATCTACCGGCGTTTATAAATCATACCCCGTTTAATAAAATGGAGACCTGTGACTGTTCGTCAGAATTGGCGAATGTATGTACAAATGAGTTGTTTTGGCTAAAATTAGCTGTTGCGGCTTTTAATTACGTGCGGTTTGTAGTCCGGAAATTACAGTATCATCAATAAACCAATTTGTAACATGTGCCTCATTCCTAAAATGTTCGTTGTAGGACTCCAAGCAGGCAGCTTTGCTTGTGTACATTTCAACAGACCTCAAAACTGAACTCGTGTGCAGCAATGCGATTAGCAGAGGGCGCTATGAGATTTCGCTGTTGAGAGTGGCGTTATGTAAAGCGTCTCTACACCACAGGGTCCCTATTTTAAGAAAGTGGCAGCCAGTTGGGGTTGAAGTGTTGCGGTATTCCGAGCGGGCTTGCGTAACAAAGTAGACTGACGCTCCGCTTACCACAACGGACCACAACATATCTGTCAGCTTTTGTCTCAAGTCTCAACGTTTTTGGTTTTTGTTTTTTTTTTTGCTTCTTACTCCATCCGTATATAACCAATGACTTACTTTATCGTGCCTCCTGTTACAATTTTTTGTAGTTTTGTCATGGCCCCAAGATGACATACAACATAGATTTGTCATGAACGATCACAGAAGCTGTAGCATGTATGTGTCAGTTATGCATTAAAGCTGGGCGGGGAATAAAACACAATGTTTGAAATATTCCCAAAAAATGCAGCAACGCTAACACACATGTATGCATCTGTGCTGAATTTTGAAGTGGAGCAGTTGTATGGTTGTGGAGATTTTCAGTGGCTATCTGATTGGATGCGGTGTAGCACAACTTTCCATTGCTGATGACAAGAGCGCCGTCATTTTATTTTATTTTATTTTTTCATCAAATGCTTCAGATCATAATCAAGCGGCATTATTCAAAAGCTTCATCATCTTTATGATGAATAAACTTTAAACTTTGATTTCTGGTATACTCTCCGAAGATGCGCATTGGACATGAACTTCTGCTCGTCTTTGCAACCAAGTGATGTGCGCTTGTGTTTATGCTTTGCTTGCAGTTCGGCAGATGAACAGTTTCGGTGGAATGCTCAAGGTAATTAACCCTTGCCGTTTCGCCACTCGTAGTTTCGTTACAGGCCACCATTTTACGGATGCAGTGCATTCTTCATGTATGCGGCTCAATCCCGGAATCATTGTGTTCTGCTTTCTCAGCCGATGGACAAAAGGATATTGAGGATGAGTTGACCACGGGTTTGGAGTTGGTGGACTCCTGCATCCGTTCCCTCCAGGAGTCAGGAATCCTTGACGGTGTGGAAAGTGAGTTTATTTATCGGCAACATTTTGTGTGCCTGCGTCTGTTTTGTGTTTTCTAACACAGATTAAAAGTGAATTTAAATGGGGCCTGATTAAATTCAAATTATTTCCCACACTTGATATTCCTTAAAGCAAACCTGCAAACCAAAACAAAGCACAGCTTCAGCCAAAATGCATTCAAACATTCAAAAAACTTTTTTGTATCTATTCAAATTTGTTCTCAAGGGAGTTAATTTGTCGAAAACAGCGCCTTTTTTTCCCATTTAATGATTTCAAATTTGAAAGATGAAGGTCTTCTTATCTGCAACTGGTCTTCGCAGTTCGACCATGATAAAAAAAACAAAAAAAAACAACAACACTTGAACACTCAAATGTTTCATTTTATCAGAAGCGAGATGGCAATCTTTTGTCCTGTACATAAAATCATATAAGATATAAAATGCCCTATCCCGCAAGTGACGTCCTGTACCCAAATCATATCCATCCATTTCATTTTCTATACTTGTCCGAATTAGGGTCGCGGTTCAGTCAGAGTCTCAGGTCCAGCTCGCTGCGGGTTTTTTTTCCCCCCCAGCCTTTAGAATGTGTTGTTGACATTTCATTTCTGATTTTCTTCAAACTATCTATAAGAAGATATTCCACCACAACTTTTTTGCTGCGTGTTCCGAGCTAAGCGCCGTGCCACCGGGTAGCCTTTTTTTTTTTTTTTTTCAAGCTTTTGTTCATGTGGCGCATCTGCCACGAGCTGTAATTAAACACATCACAGCCATATCAGTCTTTTGTCAGAAATGAAAAGAGACAGCCAAGGAGTAAAAATAGTGGCCTAATGAAATATATACGAGCGATGGGAGCACAAGTCACAGCCCTAACTGCCCTTGAATAAAACACAAAGTGATCTAAACACAAACGCGCTCGTCCACACTGCTGGCTATTGAGAGGTTTGATCGCAGTGGCCTACTTCATTTCACTCGGGTTTGAAAATGCGCTCAGCGGCCACAATATTAGGCACCCGTCCAATCTCCAAATTCAATGCAAATCGCTATGGAAAAACAATCTTTACGAAGATAATAAGGCTTATGAAATCTTGCAAATACCCCTTGTGATACAGCGCACCACATACTAATCAGGCGCCGCCTCATTGCCGCATCGATCCCTGTCAATCCAAACTAAGCATGACTCTCTTTCCGAAAGCATTTCATTCGATCTGTTTCGTCTAACTAAGTAGGTCATACAGGTGTGCTGTCGCTAACGTTCACGTACTGGTCGTGTCAGCCTCAGAAATCTAAAGCGAAATATGTCGTGGATTGATTCATGCATTTCGTTGAGAGTTGGTGGTCTGAAGAACACTATCAAATAATTGAGACGACCCAGCAGCCCGAGGCAGGAAGGCAGTCAAAGTCGCTTCCAAAAGTTGCTGATTCCTCGCCAGCGTATAACATCCACGCTTTGTGAAAAAGGGTTCAATTGGAGGTTTTGTTCAAGTCGATGATACAAGGTAACTTTCGACACGGTTCGGGGAGGAAACATATCAAGTTGTTCCGTCTGTTATAACTTCTTCTTTTCAGCCTTCCTCCTCCTCCTCCTCCCATGTTCTCTGTTCCTCTGTTTCTCTTTCCCTCTGCTAATAAATTATGTATGCCATCTCCAACTCACGGAGTGCTGCACTGCTGCACTATCTGCTCTAAATTGTGCTCTCCCTCTCTCGCTC
>NW_017806068.1:101744-112465 GCF_001891065.2 Hippocampus comes | reverse complement strand
CTCTCTCTCTCTCTCTCTCTCTCTCTCTCTCTCTCTCTCTCTCTCTCTCTGTCTCTCTCTCTCTCTCTCTCTCGCTTCCCCGGTTCACTCTTTGCCTCTCAATCACTCCCCTTCATCCCCCGCTAGCTGTTTGAATCCCTCCCTGGTCTTCCTCACCCTTTTCTCTCCTCACATGCACGCGTACATGCACGCCGGCATGACAAAGTCAACCCCTCATCCAACCGACTGCCGTCTCTGTCCGTAGGACCGGCGCTCCTCTCCCAGAGTTCCTTGCAGCTCAACTCCACCCCGGAGGCTTCGCTCCAGTACTCTGCCAGCTACCATAGCAACCAGACCCTCGCCCTTAGCGACAGCATCTCCGCAGCATCTCCTCAGCGCAGCGGGCAGGTTGGGGGAGCCGTGCACAGCTATAACCAGGTAGGATACGCCGAAGACGCTGACGGCGAAAACAACAACACTTGCTTGCTTTTAACAGATGGGTCACTTTGTTTCAGTCGTTACAACACTTGATGGATTTGTTTGAAGGCCTCGCCCATACTTTTCACAGCAAGTTTGTCTCGTGGCTCCGGTTGTGCGTCATCGCGCATAGCAAACTCGCTCGGCTTTTATTTCCATATCAAACAGCGGCACGCGCTTATCCCGTAATGCGGTGATGGAGGGGTTCAGCCCGCGCCTTGCAAAGTTTTCAAACATGGTTAAAGCTGTTATTAAGGAGACAGGTAATAAGATGCTCACCCACACACAATTAAGAGCAATCAAAAGCACTCCAGCGAGCCTTGAGTTTATGAGGACCTGAGAAATAAAGCCGCGGTAGAATCCACCTCATAATCACAGCAGTGCGTTAATGAAGAGTAATGCGGTACGTCAGGATTTCCGAGGTGATGCATTATTGCCATAAACGTGCTCATTTGCCCACGAGGGGCCTCACAAACAGACGCTCGCAAGCCTGCCCTCATTAATCGGCGCCGTGTTTTTGAAGATATCGGGGCCTTTGTTTTTCACGACGCTATCTCCGTGATCATTAAGTTTCGGGGGTTTTACTGTCTGAAGACGATTTCATATTATTAATTGTCATATTTGTGCCAAGGCAATCCTCCGCCTTTCTTTCTTCACCTCCTCCTCCTCATCCTCTTGGCTCACCACTGCTGTGTGTGTGTGTGTGTGTGTGTGTGTGTGTGTGTGTGTGTGTGTGTGTGTGTGTGTGTGTGTGTGTGTGTGTGTGTGTGTGTGTGTGTGTGTCTGGCTTTCGATGTCATCGCCTCTCATGTTTTAGCCTTGTCAGTGTAATTGGGCCAGAGCTGTCAGGGAGGGTCATGAATTGACTTTTTCACAAGCTACTGCTGCAGCTCGACGTGCAGGTGCGGCCCGCAGGCATGCAAGCTGCATGTGATTGGCGTGTGCTCGCAGTCGGTGTTTCCCTCGGCAGAGCCGAACCCAGCTATGGTGTCCTTTTTTTTTTTTTTTTTTTTTTTTAAATGTGTGTACACAAGCACATTTCAAGTTTGAAGAAGGTGCCGTTTAAGGACGATTTGGAGGGAAATAGAATGGAGCGGCATGTCGGTGCTCTTCTGCAGGGTATTTATAACCCTGAGAGGCTTTGCTTTAATAATACATGGCTATGTGGCACCTCGACTACTCCAGTGTTTTAGTGGCAGAAGTAGCACTGCAAAGGTGGCAACCGATGCTCTGCTTCACTCATCGTTTATTTGCCTTCTTCTTCGTGACTCATCAATCTGTCCTAATGCTGCCGTTAACTTGGGCAACTTCCCTAAATCACGATCAGGCATCTTGAGTCCAGCATCTCATTTTGGTTCGCCAAGTGCCTTTGTAGCATGCTCAACTAACACATGGTCCCATGATGCTTATTCCTTGGGTGCATGCTGATGAAGACGTTTCTGACTTGAAATAGGCCCTTTTAATTAGTTACCCCTCCATACATTTTTAATTAGAGGTGTATGTTAAGGGGTGTATTCGGGGGATAAAACAATATTCAAAGGAAAGTGAAATGCCGTGCATGCTTCACATAATGTGGACTTATATCCCAATTCTGCTCGAATAAACAATATTGATAATACAATTTGGAATAGGGGAAAAAAAAATCATGAGGTTGTTTTGATGAGAATTTGTAATTTATTCATGAAGGTTACATGGAAAATGAGGTGATTTCAGCAAATTATAATGAGCAGCTGAGGAAGCTGTTAAAAGGAAATGATAATTAGGTGGAGTCCAACTCACTGAAGCTGAGACACCGAGAGGCGTTCATTTGTCAATTGAAACTTATTTGAGTTGCCGTCATTGAAGTCACAGGCCGATCAAGATTCGAAGATGACGTAAGTAGAATGGTTTGGTAAAATGGTTTGAACATAATTCCAACAATTCTGAACTATAAGAAAAAAAAAACCGCATTAGAAAAATATAATTTACGATAAAAATGTTCGAATTCAACATGTATGAAGTTCTGGACTGATCTTTTTTTTTGTATTTATTGATTTATTTATTTGAGTTTTACAAGCTAAAGTGAAATAATGCCAGTCCCCCAAGGTGACTTGGGAACGCGTGCTTGCAACATGGTCTATTATAGCCGCTCGGGTGGGTAATAATGTCTCTGGATCACCTTTACGCCACTAAGTATCAACATAAGGCGATGAGGCTCAGCTGAGGATCACTGGCATATGTCCTCTCCCTCCCACCGCCTTGCGTCAAGTCTAAAGCAGCAAGTTTTGTCATTCCAAAGATAATAAACAGTTTAACTTTAATGGGTCTTTACTATCGGGACCTGGTCGTTTTATTTGAAGACTCTTATGATCCATATCTGACCATAAAGAATGGGGACATGCCCGTGGGATACATTGCAACCATGCATTTGTAGTTTTTAAATGAGCTGGGCCCAAAGGAAAACATTTGTTCTCTCGTTGCAAAGCGTTACTGTGTACTACGAAACCCGACTGCGTTTTTGTGGGGAAACGGCTCACAATAGACCTCATGGATAGCATTTTTCGATTTGCTTTCACATGAGTGGATGTTGGTTAGATTAAAGTGTTTGATTACAATATAAAACAAACAAACAAACAGGAATGTGTATTATTTAACATCAGGGGAGTTGACTCACATCTTTATTTAACTTTGAAGGCTGAAATCGCGAGTGACAGGGTTTATGTGACGATACATGATATTAAATATGTTAATTCACAAAGCCTTTGTAGTTTTCTCCTCTACTTTGAGTAGGTGGTACAACAAGGCTTAATGAGAGATTATTTCGGTCAGCGCAGTTTCTCTGAGTTCATCGTCTGATTCCAAGAGTCTGTTTGAATGCCCCCCTAGCCCCCCACCATGTTCTGCAGGGATTTCATTACGTTCTCTTGGAGGTTCATGCAGGCCTCCTTGCTCAAAGATGTGACTGAAGTCATTGTGCATACGTTTTTTTTTTAATGCGTCCTACTCTTTATCTCTCTCATTCCCCTTTCATTCATCTGCCTTTCCCCCATACCGCTCCGTTGCCTCCCCAACTCTCACTCTGTAATTATTCATCCTTCTTCCTCTGTGTTTCTTACCCCCCTCCCCTCCCCTAGGTGACTTCGAGCCGTGCAGCCCAGCAGCAACAATCGCAGAGTGGGGCAGGGTCGGGTAAGTGTTCAGCTCTCCCTGTCCTGTTTTTTTAGCCACTGGTCAGTTAGCCATCGCTTTTTATCATATTAATAAATCAAGCTGACATTGCGCGACAGTTTGCTGTGCGGCTGAAATTTGATGTCCCTGACAGTTATGCACGCCACCTTGGATCGAAAAAAAAAAAAAAAGGTTAAAATTTCTGCAACCTGTAAGATTGTGGGATTGATTTTGCGATACTCGGCAGCAGGGGTTGACACGATACACCGGAGGTGTCCAAACCTTTCTTTGTCTTCAGACTTGGTGAAGCAGCACGTGGCTCAGGTTACACATTTATTTGAACCATGCAAACTTGATGCTCTAAACTTGGAATCTCTGTGATTTGTGTTCCTTTTGTCCCGTAGGCATCTACTACTCGAGCTCCACTTTACCTGCCCAGCGAGTCAATTCCCCTCTGTGTGGTGGGGGAGGGGGTTCAGGCCCAGGGTCCCCCAATAAACTCCAACGCCTGGGATCGGCGTC
Organism: Hippocampus comes; assembly: GCF_001891065.2. Lineage (NCBI taxonomy): Eukaryota > Metazoa > Chordata > Actinopteri > Syngnathiformes > Syngnathidae > Hippocampus > Hippocampus comes. Next base: position 108,340 of record NW_017806068.1, on the reverse strand, counting down.
TGATTCTCTGGGGTACTCCACCACTCAACGCCTGCCTTCCTCCTCCTCGTCTTCTCCCAGCAAACAGTGTCCTGCTAATCGCCTGGCTAAGTCATTCAGGTACACGGGCGACTGCGATGCTCATCCCGATGTTGATGAATTGCTTTTGATACTGAGGATGAGAAGGAAGGCGGGCGGACAGAAATCGGCATTGCAAAACATCATTCTTCCAGATGACGAGAGGAGGGACGATAAGAAATAATTCAATGTGAAAGTCGTATAGGTTGCAGTACAAAATACAATGTCTCCCTTTAGTGTGCTTTAGTTTGTATCGAGTTTCCATTAGACAATAACTAAAAAGGTCGGCACACAAATATCCTTCTTATTTATTAGCTTTCCCCCCCCCCCTTCCTTTAAAAATTCATCAACCACATTGCAATTGATTTTGCAGGTGAATGATGTTTGTTTGTCCTCTAGCACCAACGTTGCCGTGACAACAGTGGGTGGTGGAGGTTCTCCTTTGAGGTTGGCCTCTCCACCCAACTCCAGTGCCACCGGGGGAGGGGCCGGCTCATCATCCCCCCTTCATCAGGTAAGACCCTCCTCGGACACACCGTGGCTGTCACTCTCATATCATGTCAAAGATTGAAAAATATTGCTCAGCTACAAATTGAGCATTATTATTTTGGGAAGAGCAGTTTTGGTTCGTCTGAATTTGGAAAAGTCTGTTTCCACATGTGCCAATAGGAAACGTTTGTGTGGCACTGACCGAGTTCTGTCATGTTAAGTGCTTTGAAGTGATTTGCACAAAGTGACGCTTTCCATCCATGAAGCCACTTTGGGCAACTTTACCTTGTGTAAATTGAAATAAAGGTGAGCTGGTTTAGCAAATTGAAAAGTGCAGGAACCAACCGAACCAAAACACATCTACATCTTGCTGCCACCAGAGAGTGAATAAAGTAATTGCAGCGCTTGCTGCACTTAATCTTTCTCGCTCACTGAGCTTATTTCCCGCTATTTGACCGAGAACCGCTCCTTGGCTTTGCAGATGAGCTCGGGCATCGGCAGTTATGCCACTTTGTCTCCCAAACGGCTCGCAGCTCACCACGCGTCCGACCAGTACAAGATTTCCCATGAGCTCTACGCAACCGCTACACTCCAGAGGCCCGGCAGTCTAGCGGGTGAGTCAATACGCGCCGGCGTAGTCTCGCCACATATATTGTTGTGGTCGTCATTGCTTCTGCGCATAGGCCGGTGGTACGATGACCATGTTTGAACTTCAGTTTGGTCCGCATTCAGAAACAACGGATCTCGATGGCGAACTTGATTTGCAGTCACTCATTTCTGAGTGCGTGCTGTCCGCATCATAAAACCTTTGGCATGGGCGTTTTGTTCAGAAGCAAGGTCGCGGCGGCTTTTTGCTTCCCACGATTTGTTGTAACGAAGGCCTTTTCACGATTTTGTGTAGGAAATCTGGTCGCTCCGATGACGTTTACGTTGTCCAGGTGTTGGTTGCAAGCAGACTCGGCAAACGCAATTGATTTGGTCACATTTGGAGTCTACATGGAAGCGCTATCAATGGAAACTTTCATTCAACGTGTTTTTTGTGTTGCCGAATAGGAAAAAACAACCTGTGGTAAAATCGATAAGCGTATCAATATTGCTTTGTTTGTGCGTGTGTGGAGGCCGAGTGATATTTAAGCACCTGGGTTATGATGGAGCGTCTTCGTTGCATATCAGTGGCCCACTCAACCATTCATAGAAAGGTCAAGTGCTGCGTTTAAGTCGATTGAATTAAATGATGTGTGAACGACACCGCCGGCGTGTTGTGGTTAGTATCTTGAGATTTACGTCTACGTGCAAAAAGTGTCGGAGTGTACTTGTGGCTGCCCTCTATAAAGTACAACATAAATGTACAGTTGAGTGATTTAGGTGATGGGATAGGTTTCTCAATTATCTATTTTAATGACCTCCCCATTTTTTAAAGAAAGAAAAACACATCGAAAAGCAGACAAAAACTGACAATAGCCCACTGATGCATCGTACCCATCATGACTTGGTAACCGGTAAAACAACGCAGAGGAGGTTGAAGAACAAAACTCCTTCCTGTGTGGCGCTAACGCCGAGAGCCAGCAATGACAGTCGTAATTGACACTTGAATGGTTTGACGTTGATTGATGTTGCCCGAGGCACAGTTGTGATCCCTTCGCATCGTCAAGTATAAAAAGCCTCGCTCTCGTTCAGAATTAACTGCCCATGAAATTTGTTGGAACCGTATACACATTACAGTCATGGGGGGGAAAAGAAATTGTTGGAGCATCCTAGTTTCTTCACTTTCTTGTTCATTTTAAATACCCGCTACAGGACAAATCTACTCTAATGATGATAACACAAAAAGCTCATCAATTTAAGAGCTGATAGCTTAATAACCAAAATCGCTCAGTCGCTATGGCATTCTACCGAAAAAATAAAAACTGCTTTTCAGGTATTCCGTGTTTTCTTTTGTGTCTGTTAATTATGTGGTACACCCTTTGCCGAGTGGCGCAAGGCATCAAAAGAACCAAGAAAATGACGAAAACAAGGTGATCTAATCTTAGTTTTTTTTTTTTTTCCTCCAGGACTATGTCACAGCTTTCAAGATTGTGTGTTGAGTCACTCACCCAAGGAATTACAAGTATTCGTTCGGCAAATATCTTTATTGTAATATTTGCTTTGAATCCTTTTCACACAACAAACACCACTTCGGCGCCAATGGGCAGTCATCCATTTTGTGACCCTGAAATATTTGACTGAATTAAACATTACGGGAGGGCTATTTTCTGCACCGTTGGTTTTTTTCTTTCTTCTTAACTGGAAGTTCCCTCTCTCCTTAGCAAAAAATAGCTCAGTGCTCCTGCAAGTAAGGCCCTTTGAGTCTTTAACAAAAAGAATAAAGAAGTCTAAACCGGGTCTTGGATCGGACGAAGGGCGCCAACTTGGATGAGTCATGCTGTTAAACGGGTGTGTCTTGACTCTTTCTTAGCTCACGAACTTTCAAAGCGGGACAGTTATCGGGGTGTTTTTACGGCTTTACCGCTGCTTTCTACAACTAAGTGGACGTCACAAATCGAAGCTTTCTCTGTTCATCATTTCCTCATCTTGGGCGATGTTCTTCCTTAATTGTCAAAACTTGATCTCGCTCGGAGTCGATCCAATGTGATTGCCGATTCTGCTTCCTCTGCAGACCCAGACGCGCCGTCTGTGGCATTTGCTGTTTGTTGTGCCGTCATGGCAACGGTGCCCCCACCTGAGATGAACATGGATATTGCCACGTCCGCAGCGCTTGTATCTTTATTTAAAACAAGAAGAAAATATTTGAATCATGGCTTTATTTGCAGAAAGGGACTCTTCAGCGATGTTGAAGGGATGCATCGTGATCACTGACTTAGTTGTCACACAAAACTCATCCAACGTTGCTTTTAGCCGAGCGAGAAAAGGAGCGTTCCCAGTTATGTTAAGACAAAGTTCAAAGCATCAAATTGTCCAAAATGTTTGGCTAAGATGAAGAGGTGTAAATCATGGAGTTGGGCTCGTTCCTCCCACTCAGAGGCAAGAATCTCCTCAGCACGCGACTCGCCATCGACTGAGAGCTAACGTGACACGATAGCTCCAGTGGACCATCATTCCCTCCCGCTTTCTCTCGTTCACTCTCACCCATGGCTTTCCACTGTGTGTGTCGATATGATATGAATGTGTGTGCGTGTGTTTCTGCTTCCTTAATTTAATGTGCTCTCGTTGTGGAAGGGAAGCCCCAGCCCTTGCAGTTGTTGGCCACTGTAATGAACAAATGCCTGCTGTCAATGTCTCCATCGCCCTGTGAATTTGGACTGCCTGCCAAACGCACGGCATCTCATTATTTTATTGCTGACAAACAGCAATGTGTTCAGTGGAGATAAAAAAAATAAATAAATAAAAAAATGCAGTGACATCTTCCTCGCCTTTTCTTTTTTGTTGCCTTCTGCTCATTATCCATCATTTCCACCAGTGCTCATGTCACGACGGTGTACTTAGAGGGCCTCCTTTTTAATGCCTGCTGTTGATTACACCCTTCTCAATATGTAAATGGAAGACCTTTGTCAGGTCTTCCACCTAAATGGGAAAAATTGGGCAGGTCTTGGAGCAAAAGGCTTTGTATATACCTCATTACATCACCCAGCTTCGCACGCTCGTCACGGTGAGTGCCCGTTCCAATGTGAGCGTCGTCACCTCTTTTCTTACTTCCCTACCTATTCATCCTCTTCATCACAATATGTTGGACTCCACACTCTTCAGCCCTCAAGGTCAGGATGACCCCCTGTCGTGGACCTTCTCAAATCCGTCTTCCTCCTCTGCCTCAAAATCAACCCCGCATATTGACGGGCATTTTTCAGCTTTGCAACGTTTTCTTTCCTTTCTGTCCACTCCAGGCTCCCGCGGCTCCTACAGTAGTCAGCACAGCCAGGAGCCCCTGCGACCCTTGGGGTCCCCAGAGCGCCATATCGAGCCCATATATGAAGAACGTATCTACCACAACAAGGGTCCCATGAGGAGCCTCAGCCAGAGCCAAGGGCCCGACACAGGCCCCTATCGCAACAACACCGGTAGGCCATTTTTACATTGTCCTGCTAAACTCTTCCCTCCCCAGCTTTCGTGTTTAGATCCAGTTTGTTCAGGTTCTGAACCCATTCGTCCGATTTTAAGTGATGATAATATTTGTAGCCCGGCCCCAGTTCAAAAGTGTGCACTGTCAGGGGCTTTCGAATGTAGACGTTACCCCATATTTATCATTCCGCATTATTTTATCGGCCGACCTTGCTCTCCCAATTGATTCTTTCCACAAATGATATACGGGATTTAATAAAATCATCTGTCAGAACTCATCGCCGTGAACGAGACAACAATGTCCAAACACAATAAGGCACATTATTGACAATGTCCGGGGGCTATTTATAGACCTGTTTTTAAATTGTAGTGGTAGTTTTCAGTGGTACGGACCTACAGTGCATCGCGAGAGTGCCGTGAAGCTCACGTCGTCATTTCCTCAGCTGTGCTGTGTCACTCCATTGTTGCCAATGTATTTTTAATAGGGCCTCACTGCGCTTATCTCAGTGCGGGTTTAGGTACGCCGTGTTAATCCCATTAACATTATCATACCCACATGAAAACACCCAAGTGGTTTCGCCATGTTCACTGTTCCCCTGATGTCATTAGGCAGCCGAGTCGGAATCGCTATCATGAGCATTTGGGTCAGAACCGTGGCAATAAATGTGGCACTCCAGACCCGCGTTGAACTTGATCAGTTTCACTTGCTCGAAGGGGATATGAGAATTGCCTCTGAGCACGCGGTCGCCGGCTTTCTGGGTACACTTTAGCATGAACGGATTATTGGCTGTGCTCTTCTTCTCATGCCAGCGTGTCGTACGTGCGCCGCGATAGGATCATCTTCCTGAGTAGCGTTTTCATGAAATTAATGCACTTAAGAAGTGTTTTGAGCCATTTCGCTGTAATCTCTCATTTACCGTCCCTTTTATTTGTTAGCTCAAACGATGAGTCGAAGAAAACACACCAAAGGAAATTTGCACAGAAGTTCCCCAAATCAATAGGATGCAAAGTAAAGCTTTTAATGACAACCCTTGAGCTTCACGAGTCGCCGCTCCAACAAAACCCCCAGCATGACAATTGTTTTCCAGACACACTTTAAAGTCAAACACGCTCCGGGACCAACGGGCTGCTGGATCAACAACAAAGCCTCAACATTAGCGAATAAGAGAGTCATATGCATTGAATGTGCAGCGACTATAAGAATCTCCAAATGGCATTCATATTACATAAGCGATTGCACATAATGAACTGATAAAAGAGCCCTGCTAATATGGTGACGACTAAGTCATTAATTATGCCACGTTGGCGTTTCTTGGCAAAGACAGACTCACGTTATTAAGCTGCGATGGTTCAGTGGGATACATTTTACAAATGATCACTCATCGTGGAAAGAAAGCGGGGCTAATTTTCTGCTAGTCCTTCAACAATTGTCAAAGTTGCATCCTTGGGGACACCGCGTGCTGAATGGCATCAATGCGGGCTCTCATTTATGACGTGCTCCTCGATTTTAAGCGGCAAGATGCATCAGGGAGTATGCCTGCACAAACTACTAAGAGAGGTTTTTCAAAAGGCGGCCTTTGCAAATGTGATGATGAAGCAAGGTTGCAACTGAATACGATGACGTTGTTGATTGTAGCGGGGCAACTGCAGTGCAACACGTTACGGCCGCTCCCCATATCTTGGGTTCAATTAGAGCCTCAACCTCTCCGTGGTGTTCAGGCTTCTTTAACCAATGAGCCTAATGAATGATCTATAAACAATATCGTTGTTGTGTTCCAAGTATCTTATCGTGGCGTTGACTGATAGAGATATACGTTCATGATCAAGATGATGGAATGCTGTACTTGTCGCCGTCATGTTGGGTTCTGTATTGAAGCGGCAGAGGCGTTGACTGAACATGCTTCCAACTTTGAGTGGTCCTCTCTCGCTCCTCCTTTCATACCAATTTATTATTGTGTGTGTGTGTGTGTGTGTGTGTGTGTGTGTGTTTGAGGGGG
>NW_017806068.1:96995-101714 GCF_001891065.2 Hippocampus comes | reverse complement strand
GTGGGGGGGGGGGATTGTTTCAGTGTTCGCTCACGGATTAAAGCAGGCCAAGGCCCCAGAGGAGCTCAGGTTCACGTGGCCTATTTCAAGAGATTATTCCTGCATGGACAAAACCTTCTCTTTCTTTCACATATGTTTTCCTTTGTCGCAACATCAGTATGGCTTCTGCTATGCTCTTTCTTTTCTTCTTTTCTCTGTCTCAGAAAGAGTCAAGTGAGCCCCACTGCTCAGCTTGCTACTGTTGCAGGGTCACCTTAACGTGATGCAGATTGATCTCGAAAGCGGGTTGTCTTTGTTGCTTGCGGTTCCGGGCAAGGCGGCTTTCCCTTGATTTCAAGCAGCGCCGTCTTGATGCTCCCGCTGTTTACGTTCCTTTTGTTGTCTCGCACACCTCATTAGCTGCTCCGCGTGAAAGTCAGTCATTTGTCCATTAATTTTCATCCCGAAAAAGGTCCTGCTTGATTATTTGATTACCGAGGTGGAGCGCGTGGTTGAGACAGCAGGTGAGTAAATAAGACATTGAAGGTCTGCATGTTATAACAGGGCCCTCTATGTTGCTATCTGTTGCTATCCTGGCTGCCTGCCTGCAGCTTCTCACACAGGAGTCGTCACAGGCGCAATCTATGCAAGCGTGGAAACAAACAGAGGAAGGAATATGGGCAGGCTTTAGATTGGGAGGCCAGTTTGTTGAGTAGGCCCTGATGTTCTCGCCACTCCCCAAGTGTGCATTCAGGCATCTAAAGGCGTGGCGTTTTCAGAACGCTTTCACTTTCAAACGCCTCGCTTTAGTTTTTTTCGGTCCACGCTAACACTGCTTCCTCCCAGGAATATCAACTTTGTCAACTAACCCGTCAGCATGGCTGTCGTTGGGGGGATCAAGTGCATCAAGTATCTCATGTTTATATTCAACTTGTTCTTCTGGGTAGGTGTACTTCATTTTTTTCCTGTTGTCTGTGACTCTGGATGAGTTTAAGCGGGAGTTAGACATAAAGAGGGGGCGTGGGTTCTTCAACGTTCCCATCTTTGTGTGTCAAAATGAAGAAGAAGCATACGGGACAGATCAGCGTGATTCCATTTATGGCATGTACTCACTGTCAGTGAATGTTATGTTCGACAGTCATGTTCAAGCATGTGAGCTCAAAACAAAATGGCTTCGTACATAGATGACTATCCACAGGAGGAATTGCGGCGAAACCGCACACACACACATCTGTTATATTAGGTATGCCAACACAACTAAACGCCAATACAAGAAGTTGATTAAATGCCTCATCAAAAAACAACAATGCTTTGTTTTGAATGACACTGTCCGTCATGGAGGTATGTTTATTTTTGAAGTTGTAGTTTGCAGTGGTGTAACACAACACATTTTCTGATGCGATTCCCAACCACGATCGTCAGGTGTGCTGCGGCAAACTGTCAAATTGCACTTCATTTCTTCAAAAAGTTGGATTTGTTCACAACTTGCAAATAAAGCACGGTATCTTTACAGAGGCCAGCATATACGGTTTCAGTGACAGGTAGAACACGTAAATAATCTTCCATTAAATGGCAGAAGGTATCATTAAATAGCTTTGACTCAGTTCCACAAAACATCCAGATTTCGCAATATTGGTAAATTTATGAGTAAATTGAAAAGCATTTTTTTCCAGCATATTCCCAGATTGGCAATCACAAATTCACCAATGGACATTTTTTTGGGGGGGGGGACTGTCCTCCGTTAATCACTGAATCGCTGAAAACCCCCATTTGCTGTGTCTGTGCTCAGTCATAGCTATCAAGGCATTACTTTGGAATTGTCTTCATGCCAAGGCAATATGTTGAAGTAAGTTGTTTAATTTAGACTCAAGTAGAGCACCTTGTGTGCCAAGAACTATGTTGATGAGACTTGAGGAGTTCCATTTCCAGAAAAGTAGCTGTCATCTTGTCGCATCTCTTGGCAATTATAAAGCTCTTTAAGGTTTTTTTTTTGCTGTTGGCGTCTCCATATGCAGTAATTTGAGGGGGGGGGGGGGGGGTTGTTTCAGTGTTCGCTCACGGATTAAAGCAGGCCAAGGCCCCAGAGGAGCTCAGGTTCACGTGGCCTATTTCAAGAGATTATTCCTGCATGGACAAAACCTTCTCTTTCTTTCACATATGTTTTCCTTTGTCGCAACATCAGTATGGCTTCTGCTATGCTCTTTCTTTTCTTGGGGGGGGGGGTTGTTTCAGTGTTCGCTCACGGATTAAAGCAGGCCAAGGCCCCAGAGGAGCTCAGGTTCACGTGGCCTATTTCAAGAGATTATTCCTGCATGGACAAAACCTTCTCTTTCTTTCACATATGTTTTCCTTTGTCGCAACATCAGTATGGCTTCTGCTATGCTCTTTCTTTTCTTCTTTTCTCTGTCTCAGAAAGAGTCAAGTGAGCCCCACTGCTCAGCTTGCTACTGTTGCAGGGTCACCTTAACGTGATGCAGATTGATCTCGAAAGCGGGTTGTCTTTGTTGCTTGCGGTTCCGGGCAAGGCGGCTTTCCCTTGATTTCAAGCAACGCCGTCTTGATGCTCCCGCTGTTTACGTTCCTTTTGTTGTCTCGCACACCTCATTAGCTGCTCCGCGTGAAAGTCAGTCATTTGTCCATTAATTTTCATCCCGAAAAAGGTGTTCAAAAAGAATGCAATTGAAATAGTCACCGGGACTCTTTTATTGCTTTCAAATGCATTAAAGTATCACATAAATGTGTTTACTGCATCGAGGCTTTTTGACTTTGTCCGCAACCTCTATTTAAACCACATTAAAAAAGAAAGCAATTTCTTTAAATTATTAAATACTCTGGTGAAAACTTTAACCTCTGTGTTGTTTGGGTCTGTTTCGACCCCATTATAATATCAGCTTATGAAACAATATTTAGCTCCAAAACTGAAATCTTTGCCATTGTTAAATATTAAATCCAGCTTCTTTCTTTCGAAAGCAAAGGCTCTCCTTTCTCAAGAGCACTTTGCAACAGTCATTCACGCCTTCGTCACATCCCGGCTGGATTACTGGAATTCACTTAACTCTGCAGTCAGGCAGTCCTCCATTAAGTGTCTCCAGTGGGTCCAGAATGCTGCAGCTTGCCTCTTGACTGGTACTTGTATGAGGGAAAACTAACATCAGCGGAAGGTTCAATGTGAAGGGAATTTTAGAGTTTGACACCTTTTGCTATAGAAGCTCACTGAGCTGAAGTCTCACAACCTTTGCCAATGGGTTCACGTTCAGATTTTGCTAGCTTTTAAGGCACATAAATTCAGACTTTTTTTCTTTCAACCCCATCAAGGAGGCTAGATTTCAGATTTGCATCCGCATATTAGCAATTTGCTCTGGCTATCGAATGTGCTCTGTTTGGGCCGTAATCAGCTACCAAAACTTTGTGGGAGGGAGACAAAAAAGAGACGAGAAGGATAAGAGAGCAAGGACAAGCTCATCAACAGAGGAGGGGGTGGTGGAAACACGCCAGTGTGATGAATGAGAAGGGTTGACATATTGTCTTCTTGTAATTGGTAAGTTACATGACACAGAGGTATGTGTAGCCTTTTGCATTTCACTGGGTCAGAAGTAAGTCAGGTCTGCTTTTTTAGAATCATCACAGTGATTCGATTGGCATACATAAGGATGTGACTGCAAGGGGGGGGGAAATGATGCATTTATTTGGCTTCTTCTGGCCTGTAGGCAGGAACGTTTAATGGCACCTCTTAAATGGAGAGAATGATTCCCTTCCTGGAGCGCAAGAAAGGTAACAAAAAGAGATCGTGTGCCTACATCACACTGAAACATGTTCATAACCCTAATCAGAGCCGGCTCGATTCATAAGAGAAGGATGAAGCCGCTTGAGGCGGGGATCGCAAAAGCTGTTTTTTTTGTTTTTTTTTTAAATTATTAAACAGATTAAACATACTAAAGAAATGAACGAGGTGACTCAAACATCTGAATCCAATTTCCTATATCCCACTAGAAGACTTGTATTGGAAGTAGTCAAGCAAAAGTGACGCCCTAAAAGCTGACACTGGTCATAACCGTTTTTTTTTTTGTTTCATTTGCCAACCAGTGTAAGGATGTGTACTTTCACATGCATGCCCTCTATCAATAGGGCATTTTGCGGAGTGCCTGGTTGGATACATTGTTGCCGCCAATGACCATGCGTTTTAAAATTCCATAATTCTGGGATACTTGCATGATTAGTCACAGATCATTTGTGTTGAAGGCTTTATAGTATTGTTGTATCTTGTGAGCGTTGTGTATTGTTTCCCCATCCTGGCAAATGCATTTTAATTTGAGAATGGGCTAAAGTGCAAGAGCTTTACAGCCTTTAGCCAAAGCAGCTCCCCAGTCAGTCACTTTTGTGTCAGTCTCCCGGCCAGCTGTGATTAGATGCGCTTGGCCTAGATCAATTTCTGCTTGGCCGTTGATCCTGTTGGTTTATTGATAGACCCTCTGTCGTTTAAATAACAGTAAAAAGTCAGTCTGGAAAAGCACTCATAGATTTCCTCCCTTCCGTAAAAGGTCTGGCTCGGTGTCGATATTTGTGCAACTTTGATATATGCTCGCTGGGTGATTTGTGATAAGAGCTTGGAAGCTAAGCGGCCTTTTTAGCAATTCCAATAACCGTGATATATTGTCATGAGTGAGCGTTTGGGAAAGACGGTTTTATTTGTATGGGCTCAAAAAAAAAAAAATTATTACAAATCCTGATTTTTTTTTTTTT
>NW_017806068.1:92371-95045 GCF_001891065.2 Hippocampus comes | reverse complement strand
GGGGAAATGATGCATTTATTTGGCTTCTTCTGGCCTGTAGGCAGGAACGTTTAATGGCACCTCTTAAATGGAGAGAATGATTCCCTTCCTGGAGCGCAAGAAAGGTAACAAAAAGAGATCGTGTGCCTACATCACACTGAAACATGTTCATAACCCTAATCAGAGCCGGCTCGATTCATAAGAGAAGGATGAAGCCGCTTGAGGCGGGGATCACAAAAGCATTTTTTTTTTTTTAATTATTAAACAGATTAAACATACGAAAGAAATGAATGAGGTGACTCAAACATCTGAATCCAAGTTCCTATATCCCACGAGAAGACTTGTATTGGAAGTAGTCAAGCAAAAGTGACGCCCTAAAAGCTGACACTGGTCATAACCGTTTTTTTTTTTGTTTCATTTGCCAACCAGTGTAAGGATGTGTACTTTCACATGCATGCCCTCTATCAATAGGGCATTTTGCGGAGTGCCTGGTTGGATACATTGTTGCCGCCAATGACCATGCGTTTTAAAATTCCATAATTCTGGGATACTTGCATGATTAGTCACAGATCATTTGTGTTGAAGGCTTTATAGTATTGTTGTATCTTGTGAGCGTTGTGTATTGTTTCCCCATCCTGGCAAATGCATTTTAATTTGAGAATGGGCTAAAGTGCAAGAGCTTTACAGCCTTTAGCCAAAGCAGCTCCCCAGTCAGTCACTTTTGTGTCAGTCTCCCGGCCAGCTGTGATTAGATGCGCTTGGCCTAGATCAATTTCTGCTTGGCCGTTGATCCTGTTGGTTTATTGATAGACCCTCTGTCGTTTAAATAACAGTAAAAAGTCAGTCTGGAAAAGCACTCATAGATTTCCTCCCTTCCGTAAAAGGTCTGGCTCGGTGTCGATATTTGTGCAACTTTGATATATGCTCGCTGGGTGATTTGTGATAAGAGCTTGGAAGCTAAGCGGCCTTTTTAGCAATTCCAATAACCGTGATATATTGTCATGAGTGAGCGTTTGGGAAAGACGGTTTTATTTGTATGGGCTCAAAAAAAAAAAAATTATTACAAATCCTGATTTTTTTTTTTTTTGCCCCACCTTTACTGGTTTTCCTTCACTTACCAAAGGTGGACATTCCGAACAAGAAGACAGTTTTAATCAAATAAGTTGGCCAATATTCAGCGATCGCTTTTGCTTCCGACAGATTGACTGTACTTTGCACAACCCCTTGCGACTACTAAACATGCGTCATCACGTGTCGAAAGTGCACTACATCAAATGAACCGCTCCTACTATTCCACACCATTGACAGCATGTTTAATACACACACACAGACAAACCATAACATTACAATTGTTCAAGGATGTACAGCGCTGGCGCCTCAATGATCAGTGCGGTAATACTCTTCCACAGGGGTGTGCAAAAAAGAGCCACCATAGATTTGGGTTCTTGTTGAGGGAGTTGATGGCGAGAGGGAAGACGCTGTTTAAATGTCTGCTGGATTTTGGTGCGCATGGATCGGTAGTGTTTGCCTGAGGGGAGTAACTGTAAGAGGTGGTGGGCAGGGTGCGGGGGGGGGGGGGGGGGCGGGGGGGTTTGTGTAATCGTGCTGAGCGTTGAAGCGTGTCGAGAGAAAGGACATGTCCTCGGCTCTGATCACATAGTCTTCTACAGCTACAATAGGAGCGGCACGACGGAGAGACAGAGGGTGATTGGGTAGAAAGGCTGAGAAAAACACGGGATGAATGGATGATGAAGAGAGGATGACTGGCAAAAAAAAAAGAAACGGAAGCGTGGAGGGAGTTTAGAAAAGAGCGAGGGCTGGGGATTGAAAGACATGAGGCGGCGAAGAGAGAAAGATGGATGGGTTGAGGATAGAGAGGGATGGATCTGGAGGGAGGTGAGAAATAAAGAAAGAAGAGAAAAGGGCAATAAAGCCATGAAGGAAAATACAGTGACAGAGACAGAGGAGGAGAAAAAGCAACGGAGGCAGAGATGAAAGTGAGGAGGAGGATGGATGCCGAAAGAGGAGTGGTTTGATTCCCTTCTACGTGTCTACTGTATTCCGCCAATCTCCTACTTCTTCATGCAACTCTTTCTTGCTTGAAGCTCACTGGCGCCTACGCTAGCTATCTAATCGTGTTGGAATAACTCTGGACATTTTGTTTTCAAATACGTTTGGCCCTCATCTGCGAGCTACTGTATTTCTTTACGTAACACCAAATGGAGGGGAAACAAACACGCCAGTGTGATGAATGAGAAGGGTTGACATTCTTGTTATTGGTTAGTTGCATGACACAGAGGTGTAGCCTTTTGCATTTCATTGGGTCAGAAGTAAGTCAGGTCTGCTTTTTTAGAATCATCACAGTGATTCGATTGGCATACATAAGGATGTGACTGCAAGCAAATGTTGACGTGTACAGTAAAAGCAAAGAAAATCGTATTTCTGACATTTATTGCCTCTCAGATTGCCCGAGTCGCTTTGGTCCCATTGAAATCTGTTGTACTCGCCTAATCCGCCTAGCTAGCATTAAGCTAGTTTGTCCCTTTCGTTTGCTGGTAAGGACAGTGTGAGAAATCACCGTTAAGTTCGTGTCATTGTATTTTTTTTTGATAAAGTGAACAACGGTTCTTTTTTTATGTTTCGAAAATGAAATAAAATAGATTGAAACTAAGAGACTGAAAGACAAATAGTTGTC
>NW_017806068.1:89242-92284 GCF_001891065.2 Hippocampus comes | reverse complement strand
GCTTCATTTCTTCTGCTACAGTAAACCAACTTTCAACAGATGTATGTTCTTTGCAAAGGTCAAGATGCGTCATTCTAATAGATGCAATGACAAGTATGCATCTTTAAACATGCCCCCCTTGCTGATTTCCTTCAGGCTGCACGGCCTGCAAAGGTCAAGTCATCAACCAGAAAGCACCGCTACCAGGACAAATGACATATTCGCAACTCTGTTTCATTCAGGAAAAAAAAAAGGGGGGGGGGTTGATGGAGAGAGAAACATGCCCCCCTTGCTGATTTCCTTCAGGCTGCATGGCCTGCAAAGGTCAAGTCATCAGCCGGAAAGCACCGCTACCAGGACAAATGACATAAAATTCCATAATTCTGGGATACTTGCATGATTAGTCACAGATCATTTGTGTTGAAGGCTTTATAGTATTGTTGTATCTTGTGAGCGTTGTGTATTGTTTCCCCATCCTGGCAAATGCATTTTAATTTGAGAATGGGCTAAAGTGCAAGAGCTTTACAGCCTTTAGCCAAAGCAGCTCCCCAGTCAGTCACTTTTGTGTCAGTCTCCCGGCCAGCTGTGATTAGATGCGCTTGGCCTAGATCAATTTCTGCTTGGCCGTTGATCCTGTTGGTTTATTGATAGACCCTCTGTCGTTTAAATAACAGTAAAAAGTCAGTCTGGAAAAGCACTCATAGATTTCCTCCCTTCCGTAAAAGGTCTGGCTCGGTGTCGATATTTGTGCAACTTTGATATATGCTCGCTGGGTGATTTGTGATAAGAGCTTGGAAGCTAAGCGGCCTTTTTAGCAATTCCAATAACCGTGATATATTGTCATGAGTGAGCGTTTGGGAAAGACGGTTTTATTTGTATGGGCTCAAAAAAAAAAAAATTATTACAAATCCTGATTTTTTTTTTTTTTGCCCCACCTTTACTGGTTTTCCTTCACTTACCAAAGGTGGACATTCCGAACAAGAAGACAGTTTTAATCAAATAAGTTGGCCAATATTCAGCGATCGCTTTTGCTTCCGACAGATTGACTGTACTTTGCACAACCCCTTGCGACTACTAAACATGCGTCATCACGTGTCGAAAGTGCACTACATCAAATGAACCGCTCCTACTATTCCACACCATTGACAGCATGTTTAATACACACACACAGACAAACCATAACATTATGATGTACACTTTTGTCCTTCCTCTCCATTAAACTTGCCTCATCCAGACAAGTGTCCCACGGCTGCAACACTGCAAAACACTCATTACTGTATGCGTGTGTGTGTGTGTGTGTGTGTGTCAGCCATTGCTTCTAGCTCTGGAACATCAAAAGCTATGTGTTGGCCTGGAGCTGCTCCTAGGGATTAAACTAGGGAGAAAGTAATCCTCCCTCTCCTCCATATCCAAGCACGTGTGTCGGTGTGTACGGCTCCATGTGTGTTCACCTATAGCTGATGTGGCCAAGGTTAGATCTGCATGACCTCAATGCACTGCTCGCAAAAAAATGCCCCAGGGGCGTACATTTTTAGACCATGTCAATCACCTTGATATTTAGAAGTTCGGCTGGCTCCGGTGTGTCTGTGTGTCTGTGTGTGTCTGTGTGTCTGTGTGTGAGAGAGAGAGAGAGAGAGAGAGAGAGAGAGAGAGAGAGCGAGAGAGAGAGAGCGAGAGAGGGAGAGAGAGAGAGAGAGAGAGAGAGAGAGAGAGAGAGAGAGAGAGAGGGGGGGGGCAGGGGGGTTTGTGTAATCGTGCTGAGCGTTGAAGCGTGTCGAGAGAAAGGACATGTCCTCGGCTCTGATCACATAGTCTTCTACAGCTACAATAGGAGCGGCACGACGGAGAGACAGAGGGTGATTGGGTAGAAAGGCTGAGAAAAACACGGGATGAATGGATGATGAAGAGAGGATGACTGGCAAAAAAAAAAGAAACGGAAGCGTGGAGGGAGTTTAGAAAAGAGCGAGGGCTGGGGATTGAAAGACATGAGGCGGCGAAGAGAGAAAGATGGATGGGTTGAGGATAGAGAGGGATGGATCTGGAGGGAGGTGAGAAATAAAGAAAGAAGAGAAAAGGGCAATAAAGCCATGAAGGAAAATACAGTGACAGAGACAGAGGAGGAGAAAAAGCAACGGAGGCAGAGATGAAAGTGAGGAGGAGGATGGATGCCGAAAGAGGAGTGGTTTGATTCCCTTCTACGTGTCTACTGTATTCCGCCAATCTCCTACTTCTTCATGCAACTCTTTCTTGCTTGAAGCTCACTGGCGCCTACGCTAGCTATCTAATCGTGTTGGAATAACTCTGGACATTTTGTTTTCAAATACGTTTGGCCCTCATCTGCGAGCTACTGTATTTCTTTACGTAACACCAAATGGAGGGGAAACAAACACGCCAGTGTGATGAATGAGAAGGGTTGACATTCTTGTTATTGGTTAGTTGCATGACACAGAGGTGTAGCCTTTTGCATTTCATTGGGTCAGAAGTAAGTCAGGTCTGCTTTTTTAGAACCATCACAGTAATTTGATTGGCATACATAAGGATGTGACTGCAAGCAAATGTTGACGTGTACAGTAAAAGCAAAGAAAATCGTATTTCTGACATTTATTGCCTCTCAGATTGCCCGAGTCGCTTTGGTCCCATTGAAATCTGTTGTACTCGCCTAATCCGCCTAGCTAGCATTAAGCTAGTTTGTCCCTTTCGTTTGCTGGTAAGGACAGTGTGAGAAATCACCGTTAAGTTCGTGTCATTGTATTTTTTTTTGATAAAGTGAACAACGGTTCTTTTTTTATGTTTCGAAAATGAAATAAAATAGATTGAAACTAAGAGACTGAAAGACAAATAGTTGTCATTTTGCTAAATAGCCGGTCAGCCTGGAAGAAATTGGAAAGCCGCATTTTAAAGTGAGAGTGAAGGTATTGTATTTCTTCATTTCTTCTGCTACAGTAAACCAACTTTCAACAGATGTATGTTCTTTGCAAAGGTCAAGATGCGTCATTGTAATAGATGCAATGACAAGTATGCATCTTTAAACATGCCCCCCTTGCTGATTTCCTTCAGGCTGCA
>NW_017806068.1:40470-88205 GCF_001891065.2 Hippocampus comes | reverse complement strand
TAGAAAAAGAGGGTAAAAAAAAAAAAAAAAAAAAAAGGTGTACAACAACAATGCCTCCGACTGAACTTTTTTTTTTTTTTTTCATATTGAGTATGTTGTGATATGAAAGGATCAACAGATGAAAAATAAAATCTCAGGATGAAGGGGTGATAAAGATGGAGACAGTTTGGGGGGGAAATGGCAAAGGTAACCAGATTGTTAGGAATGCATTGCCGTCGACAACCACATTACGTCCCCACTTGATACCTGCTTTCATTATTTTGAATGCATTCGAGTATGCAAGTGAACGTATTACTGTAATTTGGCTCGGCTGAGAATTCAGTACGTGATGGTTTGTGTGATGCCCCTTGAACAACCAAACAGAAATCTGAAACTAAATTCTTACGATGTGAAGATTTGTTGAGATCGTGGGTTGTACCCGGTGTTGTGGTCAGAGGATTGTTTAGGCAGCAATTTACGTCTCATGTTGACTGTGTGGTTTTCGATTCAATTGCGATTTTCAGGGCTAATACTCCTTTAGGAGGAGCCTCACTGGACTGTGTTAAAGCCCCAGTCAATCACGACCCCCTCATTGATCCCGCACCTTTGTGATTTATCACACTGTCTTTGAAGAGCGTGTTTAGCGATACGTTTGCACGGGTGCACATTTTGTGTTTTTACCTTGCATTGAATGACGCACGAGATGGATCGGCCTCCCCAGTGTGTGTGTGTGTGTGTGTGTGTGTGTGTTTGTGTGTGTGTGTGTGTGTGTGTGTGTGTACAGCCAGAGAAACAAGGCCCCCAGACTCACATTAACAGCTTGATATATTGCCGCTCCTTTGCTCCCACATAGGAGCGAAGGAAGGTGACAGCTCCGGTGGCCTTGCAGAATTCTTACGTCACCAAACAATTCCCCATTCAATTCCCATGTCTCGCTAAACACGTAAAACACATTTTGTTTTATGTTTTTCTAGTCGTTGCCGCTCACGAGCAGGTGTCTCATTATCCGGGCCAAAAACAAAAGTGCATCCAGTTGTTCTCCAGCTACAGGACAAGAAAGAAACCGTGCAGTGTGTGGGGCGTAGCATTTTGTAGCTCCTTAAAAATGTTCCTGAAGGAGGGATGTCTTGAAATGCAAGCGCAATTCCTCGCACTTGTCTAATTGATTCCCGCACAATATTTGTCATTCTCTGTCTCTCTCCCTCTCTCCAATCCCCGCGGTAAACATTGGTCTTATTGTTAATCCTGGGCATGTGGCCAATATTTATCAATCCATATGGAGACATGCCCGTTTGCTCTCCTCCTTCCATCTCATCAACTGTCCTTGTAGACTTCTCCCACCGTCTCCATGACCATGTCCTAAGTTATGTCCTTTGTCCCTACTTTCCTGCCATAGCTCCCTCCTCCCCTGGTGTCGACTCCACCCCTTTGCAGCGAACAGGAAGTCACGGCACGGGAACGGCAAACTACGGCCGTGGCGGGAGCAACAACTATGCCACGGTGGGACCGGGCTACACCACCAGCGGGGGAGGAGGCGACATGTACGGCTCGGACCCCTACGTGGCCGACCCTTACCGCACCCTGCAGTACTGCCCCTCGGTGGTCGAATCACCTTACAGCAAGTCTGGGCCCGCCTTGCCGCCAGAAGGCACCCTGCAGCGTTCGCCTTCTGTTGACTCCATTCAAAAGGACCCCAGGTAAGATCCCTCCATATCAAGTACAAATTTCAGAAAAACATAAAACAGATTTATATTTCTCTCAATACGCATCGGAAAAATATCCTGCAATCGATGATTGACAATGACACACGGCACGCTGAAGAGGAAAGCTTTGATACATCGAGTGTCAATAACCTTGAATGTGTTGTTGTGTTGAGCTGATGATTGACAAGAAAGTAGATGTAGACGCTATTTTCGTGCACGGTACAGAATGTTAGGAATACCTCCGCATTTGACTGGTTTTGTCAAAACATCAAATGTATGGGGAAAACGTTGACAGCTCAAATTTCTCGCTTGTTCTTTTTGTCAGTCCATGATAATCCCTCATTCTGCCTCATCTGATTGTATTGTGACTGCACTATGTGTTACATTTCTCTTTGCCAACGAGGTTAACTGGCTGCCTTGTCCAACTGCAGGCTTTCTTTTTCGATAATTGGATCAAGCTGAGCTTGCATGAAGTGCTAAATGGGTTATTGGCTGTTTAGAGACAAGGAATGACTTGACTGAAGGCAGCGTTTTTTTTTTTTTTTGTTTTTTAAGAGTGTGCTAATGCTCGTACAAGGAATCAATGTGTTTGGGGTTCTATATTTCCCGGTATGTATTTTGAATCCTAATGTGAGTGTGTGTTATGTGCGGCTGCTGGTGACGTTGTTAGGGCGCCATTACCAGCTGCAGAGGAGTGAGCGGGATGGAGTACAAGTGAGGACACAGAGTACTCACCAAGTCCTAATGGGTGAGGGGAGGAAAGGGAGGTGGGAGATTAAGTGGATAAGGGGTGGAAAGGAGAAAGGAGAAAGCAAGTGAGAAACGGGTGAAGATGAAGCCGGAAGCAGAGGCGTTAGGTAAGCAAAGGGTGAGAGGAAGGGATAAAGAAGCACCCTGAAAAGGATGGGGTGGCAAATAGAGTAAGACGGGGGATTTGGTGAAGAGGAAAGTGGCTCAAAGTGCATACACTCATTTCGAGTAGTGGTTTTATAAGTTAGATTAGTGGGTGCCCAAATGTGTTCTTTTCTTTGTGGTTCCCTTAAAGCCCCAGAAGAAGTAAAGGCAGTCAATAAAGGAAAACAAATAAGGGGTGGCCACTAAGGAAGGAAAATACACACAAGAGTTTGATTAAGAAGAGCGAAGGAAGAAGAAACAAGGAGTGAGGCACTGTGGGTGGGGTGTGTGAGGAAGAACAAGGGGGAGAGGAACATTAGCTCAGGGAGAGTGGGAATTAGGGACCACTAAGGTGGAAGAGGTGGGTGTGGATGGTTATTGTTGCAAAGCTTAAGAGCTCAAGAGAAGCACAGGTGTCTTGCAAACATCTTGAACGAGGTTGTGTGTGTGTGTGTGGGGGGGGGGGAGGACTTTGGCCAAGTGAGATGCGGATTGATGGGAAAGCAAATGGAAGCTGTTGCAACACAGTGCTCAAAAACAAGACCGCCATCTATTGTTTCTCCCATGTGTTTGCTTTACTCCACTCTTATACAAGACCCAGTAAGCCCGCAGCATTCTTCCGGGGACAACACATACATGCCTTTCCATTGATGTTATTTATATTAGCTAACGATTTTTAAGGGTACAACAAAATAACATACTGTGTCAAAATACAACGCACGCGGGCATGCACAGATGCACGTATGTGTGTGTACACACACACACACACACACACACACACACACACACACACACACACACACACACACACACACACACATTGGTGGATTGGATATATTTTGCTTATGGATGAGTTTACAGATGGGACAGCTGCTTTCGATGGAAATGAAGGCAGTGGCAAGCTGAGTGTACACTGCGTTTGTATGTGTGACAGGTTCTTGACCACAGGATTATCTGCAAACTGGGGATTCCGCAGCCGCATAAGTGAAAGAACCTGTCACTGCACTGTTTACGACACCGTAGCTGGGGATTACTATTGTCTCAAGTGCAGAGAGATTTCTTGTTACCTCATAAACTGTGGCTACTGGCTACTTGCCACACTTTCTGTTCTCTATTTGAAGGGTTTTCAGAGTTTTTGCAGTAATACTACGGTACAGAATTATTACGGAATTATTCAGCAAATATGCAGGAGTAACTTTTGATGAATGTATTTTGAGAGCACTTTGGTGCGAGTGCAATTTTTGGAACGTTAACGGAAAGGATAGGGATCTAATAATACATGAAAACGATGCATTGCCGTTTTTATTTTAAAATTTGTCAACTGTGTGGTTTGCTAGCTTAAAGTATGCGGCTCCATTAGGAAATTATGAAGGTGACGTTTTTATTTGAAAAGAGCTTCTGTTGCAGTGTGCTTTGCAACCAACCTGGAAGCAGTTGCAGCACCATGGAGAGCACCACGCGGTGACTGTTTCATTAGGACCAAGGACAGCGTCTAAAAACTAATGAGGGTGTATAGAATTGCAGCCAATAGTACCAGTTATGGTAAAATATGAACGTATTTTACATTAAACACAAAAATAGGTTGTTTTACTCCCAAAGTTTCATTTTGCTTTGTGATTTTTTTCATCTGACGAAATTAGTTTTCTGTGCTTAATGGTGTTAGGCCTGTGGATGCCTATGTCATTAACAAAGTGTTAAATGCGCTTGCACCCCCACCCTTGGATAAATTCAGAGGAGAAACAGTGAAGGATTGAGAACTCGGGCCTTGGTGAGAGGTGATTGCAATATAACCAGATGTAGAACGAGGTACGGTCAAATGATCACCTCCGTAAGAGGAACGCAATCCTGGAATAAGTTGCCAATACACATTAGAGACTGCGATAATTTAAACACCGTTTCCAGACTCCAGCCCGTTCCAGTGGGCTTCTAGCCAGCCAATTCGTAGTTCGAAGTGATTTGTCTGTCCTGGTCTTTTGTCTTGTAATTGAGTACTGCAACTGCTTGTATTGTTTCTTTCATGACCTATTTGGTGTTTATTTGTGTCATTGTGCTCTTAAAGTATATGTGTCTCACTGTGTTATTTTAGAAACCTACCTTGGGACTACGTCTGAAAACTAGCATTTATGCTAAGTCCGGCACATTTACACTGTTTATTCTTGTGTTGGTTAATGTGCACTGTCCCAAGTGAATAAATCAATCAATAAATAAATACATACATACATAAATAAAAAGGCGTTTCATGATGCATTCTTGGTCAAAAGATTAGGAACTCAAAATTCAAACCTTGCCATGAGTAAATGACGAAAGGACTGCAGGCTGAAAGGAAACGAAATACTATCGGGTTGGGCAATTAAAATGATCGAGGGATCACAATTTGTCATCGGTGCTTAGGAGAAAGAGAGAGCGAGAGCGAGGTGTGATGGGTGGATGGGCCAGTAAATGCATACTTTGTCACAGTCCCAAAGTGAGGGAGGGATTGACAGAGAAAGGAAAACAGGGAGAGAATATCGAGGAGAGGACACACACACTTTTGCCTCTCAACATGGCCCCTGGGTAATTTCCACTCCACACGAGAAATGCATGCTGGGATATGGTATCACCTCCAGGGGAGGGTAATGATGCCTTGCCAGAACCTCGGCCCCGAGGCACAGCTGTACGTGCGTGTGATGGTGCGCCAGGGGGTGCGAGTGCATGTGCAGCTGTGGCTTGGTCGTCGCCCCTGCCTCTTCGGAGTAAATTGCCTATTGTCGTCATTTTCCTTTTTGGAAGTGGCCTATCTATTTGTGTGCGTGTTTGGGGGATGTGTTTGGTTGACCTTGGAATGAAAACAAATGGCTGGGTCTCCGCCTCCATCTTTTTTCCTCTGGTCTTCCCTCTGGATCTGACGACTGGCTATTCGGAATAACTTGTAATCGTAATTTTCGGCGCATGACACAATCTCACTTATTCATTTCTGTCTTCCAAATCTATCATAGCCATGCGCTCACGCTATACGTCATCACCGCCGTCATTTGCAGCACGGCGTCGCCGTCTGAAGCTTTTGGCGAATGGTGGCGCCCTCTGCGATTCGCCTTGCCGTCTTACTGCTCGAGTGTGAACTAACGAGCGGAGCAGGTGCACGAGCCACACACCCGTCGATGAGTTTTCTGTCCCTTTTGCGTCATTTCACTGTTTTTATCTTCAGCTCACACAAGTGCCTGTGGGTAATGCCGAAATATTAACACTCACACGGCACCCATTGTTCTATTATAACAGCAATTAAGAGAGTGAGAGAGAGAGAGAGAGAGAGAGAGAGAGATTTTTTAATTTCATCAAGTCAAAACATTTGAATTTACCATCTCTCTCTACTGGCAGCAGGCTTGTCACCTTGGCGTGCACGTGCATGAATAAGAGAGGTAATAAGCTTGAAAAAGAGCAGTAAATCAACACCACTGACTAAGTGTTTGACTGTGCAATAAATATATGTTACTGTGATGAGACTCTGCCAGATGATTATTGCATTACTCCCCATTACTCCCTCGCGCGCGCACACACATTCGGTCCAGGCCAGGTGACCATAATGACTGCGTAATCCAGTGCAATTCTACAGCGCCGCCACAAATCACAACCTTTACAATGAGCACTAAAATACATTAAGACCTCCCTCTGTCAAACATTGTAAAGCATAGCCGCTTTTACCGCGCCTGTGCGCTGGATTGGTGCATCTGTCGCTGCGGCGCACGGCAGCGCAGGCTCACCGTAAACGCATCATTAGATGCCAGTGACAGCATGCAGGACCTTGACAGTGGTAGCCTTGCGTTAAACTTCACACCCTTGCCATAGCTTGCCACTAGCCTGTTTCCGCAGGTGGCGTTCTACCTCTGTTATGCTTGCAATGCTACTGAAGCCCGGGAGTTTGCGGGTTGACTTCTTCAACCTTTTTGCACACAACAACTTTGATAGGGAGTGTCCAAGCGGCTCTCACAATCGTCATTGGAGGAGTTGTGATCCATTTAATCATACTTAATTTTCAAGTAAATATAGTACACATGCAGTAAGAGAGTTGGAATCAATACCGGGGCTCCAAAACAAATGTTGGGTTGAAAAAGAGCCCCGAAATGTGCACGTAACCTCCACGCACAGCATGATCGAAATAACTGAATGAGATCAAATAGAAAATCTTCATGAACTATTTGTGAAGCGAATTTAAGTTGAACCAACTTTTTTGCTTGACAATCAGGCATTGATCTATTTTGTGACGTCCGGACTGCATCGCGCCGACTGCCTTTTCTATTATTACTAATGCTGGACGCCCTGCTCGATATGAAGCACGTGAAGATATTATGTTAAATAGAATAATCCAATCTTGAAAAATATTTCTCGATACAATATTGCATCATAAAAACTTTTGCTGTATTTCATAACACATCCCTGCAGATGAGACACACACAAACATGTGCATACATATTCAGAGAGATGGAATCCAGTTTTGACCTTAGCATGTCAGCCTATCTGTGGCTCATTTGTCGTTGCATGCAGCATGTGGATGAGGAGGGTCGCAGTGAGCTCAACCTTCAAGAGACCCGTGACATAAAGCTGCAATTTGTCCATTACTCACGTGCACACGCGCACGTTAACCTTCTCATTAGCATTATCAGCACGGAACGAGCTCGTCTCTCCTGCTTTTCATTCAGAGGCTGCAGCGCGCTACTTGTTGAGGTGATTGCATCTGGGCTTTCAAATCAAAAGACAATGCACCGCTAATTTCTCAGCCAGCTCTTATTCCTCCATCATCTTAATCTTCCTCTCTCACTTTGATTGGTTAAGTGTACGAGATGAGGATTTTGATCGGGTATTTTGCTCACTGTGTTTGATCACGGCCGCAGTTAGTGTCTTCCCTCAATCTCAGAACATCTCGTATGCTTGAATCACTAGCTCGAGCATTTTTAAAGCATGAGGGGGGCGGGGGGTGGAAATCAACATGCATGATCAGTTCTTATAGTGATGTGACCAGCACATCACATTGCACACATAACGATATGTACACCAACAATATTACGAGTCTCATCCCCTGAACCAAAAAATTTCTGTTGTAGTACTTTGACTGACCTGTGTGGGGCAGCATGATGCCAAGTGGCAGTCAGTGATGCATGCTGGAATGTACAAGGAAGAAGAAAGAGTAGCGCTTGACCAAGTAGAAGAAGCTCGGCGGACTGTTCGTGTTAGGTTGATTGTTTTTAGTTATCATACATTTGCATATTATTAATGATGAATTGATTCTGCTTGCAATGTACGATAAGTCAAAACAATCAACCTAACAGTTAGCTCCATTTTTGTTGTGTTGAATGACTTGTGAGACGCATTCCTGGCTACACCCGCATCCGCACAAACCTTGGGTCACCTTCTAATCGGCTAGTGTAGCGTTTCAAGTCCCAGAGATTGCCGCTTTTAATGATCATCATCACATTGTTCTCTGGGCGGTGCATAATTCTCGAGGTCACCTCACAGTCTAATGTGTGTTTCACTGCTTTGCTGCGTAAACATTCAGTAATTGCACTGCATCAAAGGGGAATTGCGACTCTGGGCTGAAAATTTGTGCTCAGCAAATTGTGTATGGGATAATCGCCTTGTAAATATGTGTGGACTTTTTCCTCTTTTTGTATGAATGAGTTTGTGTAATGTATGTACATGTGAGTTCATGACCAAAAAAACAAAAAGTCGATTAGGACTCAAATTTTGTGTGATCATCTTCAAGCCTGAATGTTTTATTCGAACACTGATTGGTATTTGGAACTATTCATAATTTAGAGATGAATTGATGTGTGCATTTTCTTTCACGGGTATGTTTGCTGTCATACATTTCATGTTTCACTTTTTTTTTCCCCACAGCATCCATAGCATCATGATGTGTAAGCCAGTTTCATTCCGCACACCTCAAATTCTTGTCACTCAGACTCTTTGATTAACTTTCATTCACACTCCCTAGCCATCCACGCCAGACTGGAAGAGCCTGGAGAAAGTCTATTAATTTTTTTTCTTCCCTGTCTTGGTCTTTTTTCCCAACCCATCTAATATAGAACAAGGAGCAGACTAAGATGGGCACTGTGGGGTTTTATCTGGGAGGTGGGGGCGGGGCAGACTAAGATGGGCACTGTGGGGTTTTATCTGGGGGGTCGGGTGGGCTGCTGCTGTGTGCAGACAATTGTATGGATAGAATGAAAGCGAAAGTCGCATCTGGCATACTAGTCCTGATGTGATGAGGATGATAAAAGAAGTAATATGTACTTCTCCTCTCTTCATCACATTCCTTGATCTCATTCTTTTCTTCTCTCTTTCTCACCATTTTCCTTCTATTTCTACCCCAAGAGCAGTTTTCTTATACTGGCTATGCGTTCAAATGTGAAGGGATGGCAGTTTAGGTTTTGGAGATAGGAGGAGCGGTATCTAAAGGGTTCCGACTCTGTATCACATAGGATTGGTGCACAGCATGTCAGCCATCCAAGTCACAGAAAAACAAAGATAGAAGTTGGAAGTGTCAGGGACATTTGGGCCAGCATAGAGCAACAGATGCTTTTCCCAGTATCAGTTGTTGGGCTGTCAATCGTGCAGTATTCAGTGAGATTTTATACTGCTTGAAGGTGTTCATATCTATAAAATTATTAGTCGTGTTTGAAAATGCTAAAAAGTATTTTATTCATTTGTATCCTTTCAGTAATTGTTCTGCTAGGCAACTTAGCTTAGCATCGATAATACTTGTATGTAGTATCTAGGAGTCATCCAATCAGCAAACGCGTCTATCTTTCTTAAAGGTCGTAGATGATTACCGGGCTGGCCGCGAGTCGGAGATCGTATGCTATCTGGGCACATCTGCCATCGCTCTTCTGGTGGGACACGATTGTGCCGGAGTCCAGCGCTCAAAACTTCCGTGTCCCCAGGGAGTCATTCCTCGAAATCTGCGATCGTCATGATAACCCCGCCCTCCGGCCCCCCCAACGTCGTTGGTGCCAGAGTCTTGCCCAACAAATAATTGGGGCCAGTTTCAAGCACCAGAACGAGAACTAGAGCCACTTTCCGTGGTGGAAAACGAAAGAACTGGTGCTTGCCTGGGCACTGGCCTGCAGCTTGCACGAGCACAAGCGTGGTAGAAAAAGGCGACAGGACCTTTTGAAAGTCTGAAACTGTATCCTTAGAAAATATTATGATCTTTTGTCAGCCCTTTCGGAGATTGGCTCTATTTGATAGCCCTTAAGTCAAACGATAATACACGAGATAAAAGCCCAAAGAATCAATATTTTATATCACTATTTTTTTTTCCGCTGAAGGCTTGTCGATATAGCCTCATCCAAACACGATGCTGACACTAGAAAGCAAGTTGTGGTTCTGTCTGCCGATATGAATTGCGAGTCAATTTTCTCTCTCTTGAAACTCGCTTAAGCATTGCATTAGATCAGCTCATGCCAAGTCAAGACACACACACACAAACACACACACACACACACACACACACACACACACACACACACACACACACACTCAAGAAATATACAAATTGTACATTTCCTGGCGGTTATAAGGCACACAATCCCCAAGTTATTATTATTATTTTTTTTGATTTCACGCCGCAACGTCAGACACACCCCACTCAGCTTCAACCACCCTGATTTTGGTGCAAATGAGAAATTCATATATGGAGTCTGATTAGAGTACCGTAAGTTGATGTTTGATGGCCAGAATAGTTTACTAGAGTATTAAAAAAAAAATTATTTGTCATAGTCAAACTGGTATTTAGCTTCTCCAGAGTAACATGCAGACACTTCATCACCTAAGGCTATAAATTACCTAAACTGTGTGCGGCACTTTCTCTCACTTTCCTCCTTCCAATATTTTTTAATCTCTTAACACCCCAATCTGGCTATCTTTATTCCTCTGTCCATTTCAGTGCCCTCAAAATGGATGTTCAGGTCCTAATTAGCATCTGCTTTGGTATGCACGGTGCTGCCCTGTTTGCCAATCAGTTAACATAAATGACAGGCCTTGTCCAATCAGATTAAGGCCGGCGAGACACACTTCCTGTCGGGCGCTGTCTTTTCAAATGTGTTGTGGGCTCGAAAAATGGATGCGAATGTAACCGCGAGGGCAAGAAGGACGTAATAAATTACAGGGATGCATATTTACTGGCAATGGAATATGAAAACCCCACAAAAACACTGAGGGACATGCAATTTTTACACGAAAAACCCAAGCCGAGTTTCGAATCGGAGCGTAATGACTTGGGGGCAGACGTGCTAACCACACCCTGCACGGTGCCGCCTGACAAAAAAAAAAAAAAAGCATGTGTCAAATAATAAAGCTTTACAGGCCATTTAAAAATATATCTACCATATTTAGAGGCACCAAAGCTCGTAGAATTCTGGCAAGAACAAGCTTAATAATACATATTTTGTGTGAACTTGTGCCTGGCACAACCCTTTTGCGTTTCTGTGTTTGCATCCCGCTGTTTCACGTCACTGGCTCGTCGCCCAGCAGTATGTTTAACAGGTTTGTCCCGCTCATTAGCGCCAGTGTTGACCGGTGTCTGAGGGCTGTTTACCTCTTTATCCTTTCCTTCTTTTGAAAAGAAATGTATTTTTATCTTCCCCTCTCCAGTACTCCTCTGTAGGGTTTTCCCCTCAATGTCCATCCTCCCTCAGCTCTTTGCTCTGCTTTCCTCTCCGTGTGTGTCTTGCTCTCCCTACCAGGGCTTTTTAATTAATGGGGAGCCACGATGCTTATCTTATCTTAGCAGATCTCACTGCTTTCTATTACGTACACTGACAGAGCTGTGAGGTTGGAAGGGATGGGTCTCACACACACACACACACACACACACACACACACACACACACACACACACACACACACACACACACACACACACACACACACACACCACACACACACACACACACACATACACACACAGCCAGGTTTACAGGTTTAAACAAAGCTAAAGAGAGAAATAAATATACACTTATAGGGACAGACACACACACACACACTTTGGAAAGAAACAAGTCAAGCCACGTGCGTCCACGTCTCCAGCCTTAATCAAATCTTGCCACTTGTACAGACACATAAACAAAGTCCCCTGATGTTATCTGCCCATGTGATTTAGTGTTGTTTGAGGGTACCTCCTCCTAAATGCCCTGGGAATGCCCCCCCCCACCCCCCTCTCCTCCTCCTCCTCCGCCTCCTCGAGCGCGGTCTTCCTATCGCTCCTCCACCTCCCTCCATCAGCCATGCTTTCCAGCTGAATGAACACTTATCATTTGGCAGATAAAGACCCGTCCGGGCAAGAGCTCACTTTATCTTGGAGAGCCATGTTTACTCCTCGTGAGCGCCGTGCTTTGCAACGATGCTTCTCACACCGCATGCTCTTGATCCAGCAGAGACCGCAGCATGGTGGCCGGGGCCATTTCCGGCTGCTCGGGCAGCTCAATTTCTTTGTATTTACCCTATTTTCATGTACGGGCAACGGAGGAAAATAAACCAGGTGGGGATTATAGCAGAGGCTATTTTGGCACACGAGGGCCAGCGTGAAGGCGGTAACAGCAAAATCAATCCCCATCGAGCAAAATCGATGCAGGTTGCAAAATTTCAACAAAGGCGTTTTGTGGGATCGCGGCGGGAGTCGGGAGTTTCCTGAAAGCCAGTTACTTAAAGGGTGGTTATTAAAGAAAATAACATGGGTGGTTGTGGAGATATACTCACCCACACTTTCTCAAACACTCCTCATTTTCTCATTCGGGGGACCATTCCAGAGGAATTGTCAGCAGGGGACGCTACGATGAGGGAGCCCCTTTCCTGGGTGTTGTTTTACTTCATTTACTCTTGCTCACAGGGGTGGAAATTGATGAAAGACGGCCCATATTAATAGCTGCACGTCTGCACATTATAACAAAGAGGTCACGCCGATGGATTTTTGAAAAACTTGAATTAACCGCAAACACCTCCGCCATCAAAACAATGCCGAACACAGCGAGTTTCACAGTCCCGGACACGATCTCAGTCTCTCTCTTGTCACACCAGGCCAATTTGCCAACAATCTTCATCAGGCGGCAGTGCACGTAAGTGCGTGTCAGATAATGGATGGATGCGATCTGGCCAAATGGAGCAAGAATTGTGTTTTTACCATTTGTATTCCCAAAATTGTTTTGATGTCATCTCAGTTGCCTGCGATGTGTGAAAATGATCACGTTTTGAATATGCGTGCGCAGTCGGCATCGTTTCTAAGCCGTGAGACTCATTGGTGAGTGCACTAGTTTCATCCAGTCTGACTCGATTTAGCAAAGTAAATTCGGTTGCGTTTGGTGTGATGGCAAGAGAGTGTGGGATTTTATTTGTCTTCCCCAAGGTAATAGCAGCAAGACGTTTGTTTGGTCTCCCAAGGAGTCAAAATGTCTCCATCTGTCCTGTCCGCGCAGGGAGTTTGGCTGGAGGGATCCCGAGCTGCCAGAGGTGATCCAGATGCTGCAACATCAGTTCCCATCTGTGCAGTCCAATGCTGCCGCATACCTTCAACACCTCTGCTTTGGAGACAACAAGATCAAAGCTGAGGTTAGTGTCGGCATAGCCGATAAAGCGCTTCCTCGCAAATGAGGGGATTAAGTTCCTCTGCGTAGTTTTGCATTTCCCCGTGTCCCATTTCAAGTAATGGGCACATAAATGAACCTGTTCGGAATTATAAAGCTTACCCCGTAACCTTCCTTCGAGTTCTCCTTTCTATTGATTTGTTTAATCTTACCATTGCTATTGAATTTACTCAGTCCTCACTCATTTCGCAAACACAATTCCGGATGGAAGCCCTCAATGGGATACTTAATCGAAGACTTGAGCGGCTCTCTAAAAACAAAGTGTCGGCGTACACAATCACACGTGACTGAATGAAGTGCACAATCTGTTGAGACTCATTAGAAGAACTGTGTCAAAATTCTACCGCTAAGCCATGATGATGATGATGATGATGGTGCTGATTCATTTTGAATGTAGTAGACATCTACCTTAGTGCAATATAGAGAATAAATCCAATCAAAAATGTGTTAATCATGAGCATAGGTACATGAATCATTAATAGGAACAAAATAAGAGATGAATCCAAATGAATTAAGGCCATTATCAGTCATATTCTCACATTCCGCTTGCAGTGGCAACGTTGATCTAGTTGAAAATTTCTTTCTGAAAAAAGTACGCCTTGTGATAGAAGCCATTCCCACACGCGTGCATGATGAACCTGCTAACTAGCAGCTCACGTAGACAGTTAAGCTTCAAGACGATACCTGTAATTCTCACAAGGCGACTTATCCACCCGCCCGCGCCGGTAAAATCGGAAAATGCAGTCAAGAGTTGCACACAAACGCATCGCCACTCGGCAAACCAAAAAAACTTTCACTCGAATGTCTTTTATAATGGATGCAATTAACGTTTCTCGGCGGAGACATTCAACGGTGAGGCAAATAAAAAACCTCCCCATTCAAGTGCAGGGAGTTTCTTTCACCACTTTGAGTGTTTCATTCAAGGTCCAAAGTGCGGCAAGAGCACTTCATCATTCATCAGCCAAGAACCAGCCTGCCCTTTTTTTTTTTTTTTTTTTTTAAACGTGCACATTGTGGAGCATGTCACTAGCAACACGAATCCCCCGGAATGAAATCTTCACATATTTATTCATTAGATTGTGTTCTTATAAGCATCACGAAGTTCGGAGCTTCTGTGGATCGCGCTCATTTGATGACATTGGGGAATTCTTGAAAGCTTGTCAACACAATTAACGTGCGACTGCAGCAACAGTATCCCCACTGTTATTTACGATACGTCTCCATTGTCAGCCAACTGAACATTACTCTGTTGAATTATGTTACAGGACCGACTTGTGTCATAAATACCTTGCTTATTAAAATTTCATGTTTTGTTTTAGTGCACTTGTTTGTGTGTTTAGGAAGCTCTTCAAGGCTCTCTTGAAGAATAGTAGCTGCCTTTCTTTTGTTCCAGAGGGAGGAAAAAAAAAATCACAGGCAGGAAAGAGGTAGTTAAGAAAAGCACTTCTATTACGCACTGAAACAAAAAAAAGAAAAAAAGAAAATGAGACTTTAATTCCTCCCGCTGCCAGCTGCTTGTGTTTCATAAATTCAAAATAACACCATTACAGACCAACTGGATTATTATTAATAGCTTAACCTCACTGGGTGACCTTTTTTTTTGTTTTTGGTGCTGGACCTCCTTCAAGTAGAGAGAAGTGGGAATTTTCATGACATATCTCTGTGATGATACAGTAATACTCTTTATTTTTTCCTTATCTGGTCCTTAGGCTGCTATGCTTTATGTGGCCCCCTGTCTTTACGACGACCAAGATGACAAATTAACCAATAAAACAGCCATCGGCCAAAACATTAGGTACACTTGCATAGTCACGCATGAAACGTTTCACTTGTGACATTAATAGCGAAACAACATCGGATCTTGTTCGCAAAAGGGAAGTTCAGCTTTATGATGACGAGATGAAAGGTCGAATTTTCCACACGAATTCAAACGGCCGTCAAATTTTCAGTTCGTCAGGAGCAGATCCGTTTTGCATTTCTGACCCCGCGCACTCACCCGTGAATTGGTTTACATTTAAATTGAGATATGATGATGAAGTTTGGCCCATCAGAAATGACGACGACTTGTCACCTGTCTGTGTTGTGCGTTTGAAGGCTGGTGGATCAGCACAATCCAAACGTTGTTGGATATATCAACTAAAGAATACCTACACATAACGAAGGAATGGAGGTTATGTCGGTCAGGCACGCTAATCGTTTCCCAACTGCAAACTTCAACCGCAACAACAGACACGGTGAATTTATCGATGACAGCGTCTATTAAAACCGAGCGTCAAACCTGCTCATCCGGGATCTCTTTGTGATGGGAAAAACAGAATGACACCTGGACAACCTTTGTTTCGGTGCCACGAAATTACGGAATAGCATTTGGAATTCTGGGCTCCTAAAATTGTCGGGGTTGTCAGGTTGGCGTTGAAGATTGAAACAGCCTGCTGGCGTCTGTTTTATGGTCTCACTTTGCAGTCATTACAAGCGTAGATCATGTTGCTTATTTTTGACAGCACCGATCTAAAGATGGCATGCCACGACGCAGGCAACGGCTAATTGGAGACACAATGTGATTTGTGACTGAAATGAAATCCTCCAAAACGACGGAGAAAGAGAATGAGCGTGAAAAACTGAGAGACATAAAAGAATATTGTTGTCTGTTATCTGGAGCGGACAAAGATTCTTGGAAAAAAAAAAAAAGGACGCTCCTAACCAGCAGTTGTACTGGATGGAGGGCGGGCGGGGGTGGATGAGTGGCCAGATCTGTGAGGATCGGTGCTGCTGTTTTGGTATTTGACAAAATGAGCAATTTGTCACCGTCGATTTTCACTTGCTGTGAAGCCTTCATTGTGCTCTCTGCCTCCGTGCAAATATTAGATGGTAAATGGTGGCCTACTTTGGAAGGTCCCCATTGGGAAATCACTGCTTGAGGCCACAAACTCAATTAGGCAAAGGTTGAAAGGTTCTAAAATCGAGGCAAACTGGGAGACACCCCCCCCCCCCCCACCCGCCCAAAGTAAACTTGCATGAGGGTCTGCTTGCCTGCAAGTGTGATGGCTTTGAAGGTGTGTGACATGTCTTCACTCGCAATCAAGCCACTAAAGAGTAAGTGTGCCGCTGATGTGTCCTGACATTCCATATGTGGTGACTCATGCCCACTAACACTCTTGTTTGGCTTCACGTTAACCATCACGGCGAACAAGTGTCACCCGTGTATCCCGCGTATCTTGCTGGGATTTTTTTTTTTTCATTTATTTATTTTCCTTTGAACGCCTGCAGCACCCCCGAGTCCCGCGATCTCGCCTGTCGCCGCCGCTAACTGTTACCACAGTAATGCTGTCGCTATGGGTTACCGATAGTTGTGGCTGCTGCATAACAAAGACCAATCAATCCCCGCTTCTCATCTTCTTTGCATGGCATAAGGGGGGGGGGGTAACGGACCGCCGCGTGGGTATCTCTAAGCGAAGCAATGTCATGATGCCTTTTTCATAGAATATGAGATGAAACAAGCCATACGAGGGAGACGGATTTGCACAAAGGGAGGGAAAGGAACGGAG
Source organism: Hippocampus comes (assembly GCF_001891065.2). Lineage (NCBI taxonomy): Eukaryota > Metazoa > Chordata > Actinopteri > Syngnathiformes > Syngnathidae > Hippocampus > Hippocampus comes. The sequence continues at coordinate 71,474 of NW_017806068.1, read as the reverse complement.
CTAAAGATTGTCGGGCGTGAGCGGGGACAGCAAGGAAACACTGTAGTCAATAGAGCAAGGTTAGTTTGCCATTCACGGCAACCCTTAATCCCTTTTAATTGAATAGATAAGCAAAGTCATTTTACTCAATAGACTCCTGCTGTGTCATCAAACACCCCCGTCCTCTCCTTGCCCTTCAACGCACGCTTGTGCATTCCTCTTTCTTCTTTACCTCCGTCCCTTTTGAATATCTTTTCACTTCAATGTAATCAATGCAATGTTAGAAGTTGTTGTTTTCTCCCGAAAGCCCTGGCCAAAGTCACTTCTCCGTCTCTGTCATTCTATAAACCAAAGCACTTCAGGTAGATAGTTGATGTCCAAGGTGGAGAGGGAAGCGTTTTCCATCAGGTTTTCCATATCGTTGGTGGTCTGTTGGATCGCTCGAAGGTATGACGCGTTTGGCCCTTTTCTATACTGCTCATCCTCATTTTGGGGTCGCAGGTGCGCTTACCGGGGCTTTTGCATCAGTATCAACCAGACTGGAGTCTCAAAACAACATGACATCATCCCAACACAAAATTTTATGGTGACTAAAAAAAAACTAAAACTGTTTGTTATTGTCTGGACAACGCCTTGACAACAGTTTGACCGCGAAACCGACGCAGTGATCACTTTTCTGTCCGTGTGTTGTTAGATCCGCAGACAAGGCGGCATCCAGCTGCTGGTCGACCTGCTGGACCACAGGATGAGCGAGGTTCACCGCAGTGCCTGCGGAGCTCTGAGGAACCTGGTTTATGGCAAGGCCAATGACGAGAATAAAGTGGCCCTGAAGAACTGCGGAGGGATCCCAGCGCTCGTCCGCCTTTTGAGGAAAACAGGAGACGTTGAAATCAGAGAGTTGGTCACAGGTACGATGTCTTTTGCAACGCACTTATCTTGCCGCCGCCGTTACTCGGTAGCCATAGAAGACCTGTTAACGTGGTTAACAAAAATGTGTTTGCATGACACGAAACGGTTTGGAAAAAGTGAAACACGTCTGATATGTGGAGGTGTAAGCTCTGAATAGACCGTGCACGCACGCACGCACGCACGCACAGAAATCTGGGGCATAGATGCAAAGTATGCCTGCGTAAATGTTGCCTCCTTTGGATTTAACTGGCGATGTCGAACATAACCGCTCGACGCGCTCTCAAACAGTTGCAGCGTGTTTTGTGTCCTTGACATCAACACTGGCAGTATTTTAGCGGCGCCATTGACGTCATTCATAACTTTTTCAGTCTCTCTTTAATCAACTGCAACTACTCATTCAAACCAAGGCTGTTGAACATTCCACTTGATTGATTTTCAAGAATTTCTTTTCAAATGTGAAGGAGCACTGCGGCAAAACTCGAATAAGGACGTTTCATGAAAGGCGGCCGATATTGTCTCGAAACATCCTGACTCTCACAACTTTTTTTTTTTCCCCTGCGTTTTCGTCTTGTTACTTGGCTAGTGCTTGAGTTGTATTCAAATTCAAGTTTCCTCATTTTTTTATTTGTCTGTCCTGTTCTGTAGCCCAACCTAAAATGAGTAAAATGCTCAATGCAAAATGATTACTTTGCAAACTGCGTCCCACTCACATTTCATCATCTTATTCGATGTTCTACGCACTGAAGCGTGGCACCCTGCTGTCTCACTTATATAATTCACATTCAACGATCAGTGTCATATCCGTATGTTGCTGCAATTGTTTGTCAGCATGACAATGGCTCCGCAGCCTTGGGACAAGTTAATGCAACAAACTACAGTGTGACGACGCTCTCTCTCTCTCTCTCTCTCTCTCTCTCTCTCTCTCTCTCTCTCTCTCATGCTGCATGCTACATGTACAATATCTACAGTGCATATGTCCACAGTCTGTAAACAGCATTGGTAGTTGCACTGGGCAGTATTTTCCGTGGGCGGGCTCGCTCTCTCTCTCTCTCTCTCTCTCTCTCTCTCTCTCTCTCTCTCTCTCTCTCTCTCTCTCTCTCTCTCTCTCTCTCTCTCTCTCTCACGGTCTTAAATATGATTGAAAGGACTTCAAAACCAATCGCCGTTAACTTTTGTTAGTCCAGGCCTTAACTATAAGAGAAAAACAAAGTCAACACTGAAATCAAAGCAAAAAAAAAAAAAAATTCAGTTTTACAACTGATTTCCCCGTACAAATGTTGACCTTCATTACTAATCAGTGTTCAAAGTTAATCAGTCCATCGGGAATGCATCAGGGCCAACGGCGGCCACTCAAACGGCCACTCAAACGGCGCGACTCCTTATTTTTCCGTAGCCAGATGTAGTTATGCTTGAGTACGAAGCAATGAGATTTCTCCTTACCATCCACGTCTTGACAGTCTTATCGAATTGTGTCCTACTTGATGAAAGGTGCTTTGTAGTCTCGGAAATGAGACAGGAAACCTTTTACTGTATTGCTTTGTCCTTTCTGAAGTTTACATTTAGACGAGCTTTATTGGCTTCCTGGCCCTCCGTGCGAGTCAGATAGGAGGAAGTTGAGGCTTCCGGGCCTGCCAATCAAAGTCCGGTCGATACTGAGGCTCCGAGTGTCAATAGGAGAGGAGATGCTATCCGTGCTTGTGGGCTCACCTTGAGGTGCCGGACTGTGACATCAGGCTGGGCTGCGGCTCATGGAATGCTCTGCCTAGCTGAGAGGGGCACAGGTGACATTCGGCAGTTTTTCTCCATCTTTTCTTTGTTAACATGTTAGTCGTGAAGATGGATCAACTTCCATTGTCTTTCACGACTAAACATCCAATGCTGGACCCAATTTGTTCTCTGATGCTGGCCGACCAATTTCATAATGAATGATTTGGAACAATATGTTGCAGAGTCGGACGTTTTGCAATCAGTAAACCATTTCAAAAGTACAGACAATGAACTTTAGAATTTTTTTTTTTTTTTTAAATAGAAATGGGGTGGGGGGGGGCGCCATGTAAAAACCGGCCAATGTAAAATCTGGCCAATATAAAATCAGGAAGTCAAGGCGTCTATTTTTGATTTCTCGTTTTGGATATTTTGCCACCTGTGCCGGATAGTTTCTCGTCTATGACTCTGCTGTTAACTCATTCGCACCAAGCTGTGTAGTTGAGGGCTGTTTCATAAAACATTTCCACTTGACTCCTAACAGGCTTGGCTCCCCCCTGACAAGTCATACTCTCATTTATTCATGAATTCATGCAATCATCCCCACATTTCCCCCCCACACCACCAGGCTCCTTGGAAACTGTCTGTCATGTGTCTGGAGGGACCCAGTTGGAGCCCAGAGAGAGAGAGAGAGAGAGAGAGAGAGAGAGAGAGAGAGAGAGAGAGAGAGAGACACGGATTAGAGTGGATGAGATAAAGGAGAACACACACGCACACACACACACACACACACACACACACACACACACACGCACAAGCGTACACGCACATTTTCTGGCTGGCACACAGAAAAAGCTCTCAAATGATGTCATTGTCTGTTGGTCACCTGACTGCAATACTCCAAAGGGCCCTGTAGGTTTAGTGAAGCGTGACAGATCCATGTTTCTTGAGCAGGCAGATGTGTGTGCGATAGTGTGTGTCAGACCTGAATTTGGCCAACATGACACAGTGGCAGACGCAATGTCCTTGTCCCAGAAAACGCTGCAGCCTTTACTCTAGTTTCTGTCTGCGGGCACTTTACGAAGAACACAATCTATGGCTGCAAGCTGATTGCAATCATGAGCCAACATTCGTAGCCTCTTAAGAAACACAGGCTTGAGTTCCTCCAGATGGTTGACCTGTGTTGTCCACAAACACAGAGCTTTAAGGCTCTGTGTTTGTGTTTTCAAAGTTTCATGGTTTAAAAAAAACAAACAAACAAAACAAAAAAAAAAAGCACTTTTTTTTCTCTGGCTGTCATGTGCATGCCAAAGCAACAGGTGGCATTATCGTTGCTAGTAAACTTTAAACATGTCTGAAAATGGGAAAAAAAAATCAATACTTGTAAAACAATACAACCCCCCCCCAAAAAAAAACCCCACCAAAAAAAGAAGAACAAATCCATAAACAATGCAGTCCAAGACAGGCATGTACAGTGCTGAGCAATTGTATTTGACCATTGAGATTAAATGGGTTTGCATGATTTAAAAAAAAAAAAAAAAGAAAGCAGCAAAGGCCTGCGAAAACACATTTTTAATGTGCTGATGTTTTTTTTTGTTTTGTTTTGTTTTTGGGGCGGGGGGTTGAATTGCTTGCGCAAGTCCTTGTGATATGAGAGCATTGGTGACGAAAGAGAGAGAGGCTTGAGGAGTGCAAAAAAGAGGTTGGTGAGCACTCAGTGATGGCAAATGTTGCCATGGAAACGCATGCACAGAAAGGTCCAAGCCCCTGATTGGTGCCAAGTAGCAGCACTGGTCATCACCTTATCACCCTCTTTGTCCTTGTTTCCCAGACCGTCAAAAAGGCGCACGCAAGCAATTATCCTCTTTGTTTCTCTCTGGCCTACTTTCACACATTTTGCTTTTGCACAGATGAATGTGTGCTTTGACTTTTTATCTCTTTTACCAATATAAAACGGTCCCACACAAAAACAAAGCAATCATCTGGGTTTGGATGCATTTTTAAAGTAAACGTGTTCAAAAATGTATTTGGGTCCAGATGATTTTCGTTCGTGCAACAACTTGACGAAATAAAATGGAGTAAATTCGACACATCATTTCTTCCAATGTAGGGAGCAATCAAAAGATCATTTTTCGCCAGGAATGTTGTTTAATTTCATAAAGCATGTTTACTGTACTATCGTACTGACACAAATCTAGGCATTACCCTTTTTAAAATCATTTCTTTTTTTCTTTATTCACACACGTTGATAAATAGTTGATGTGTCGGTGTCATGATGTGTGAATTCTATGACTCCAGAAGCATGAGACATGGTGACTTTAATTTCTAGCTTCTTTTCCTTTTTTTTTTTGTAAAAGGACAAAGCTCACCATGGCAATACGACAAAGCATGTGTCATCTTTTGTCTCAGTCTGTTCCTGCCTGACTAAATTATTACTCAGCTTGTCTGACTGTCCTCCCCCATATTAGTTTATTGTCACCAACTTTGTCAGCAGTACATGCGCTTGTTAATATTTTCAACTCTGCAAATGCTGATCGGACTCATTCGTATGCCGTTCCACAAAGAGAAATGTCTCGTGTTCATTGCTTGTTGTCGTCTCAGCAGGTAGACAATGTGTGAGCATGCACGGACTGTTGATAGCAGCTTGCGTGCAATGTAGCCAAGGCACAAAATTACTTGTCACTTCATCACAAATATTGAGTCCGTTTTAAGGACTGCTCCTCGGGTATGAAGAGGAGAAAGCGAAATATGTTTTTTCCCGAAATGCCAGCAGTAAAATCCTTCTCCGGTCTCTTGTGGCCTCTCCTCAGTCACAGGCAGTGTTCAAATTTTCAGGCTGTCTTTGTTTGTCACATCAGTGTGAGCAACAAGATCCAACTTTTAACCTTACAAAATACAACCAAATGTTTTGCCCTGGACACCTCGGAGAGGTTCACGTCACCGTCTGCTTAAAATTCCATCAAATATGCGCCTCTAAATGTCATGCTAGCAGACAGAGAGCTGAGGAAGTCAGCGGGAGAGACTGCGTTTCCCCAGGAACCACAAGGAATTTTTGCAAAGCAAATCTTTCCAGATAAAAATCAACCAATTCGGCGGAATGGAATCATGCTCACAAATTCATTCATTTTATTCCCAGGCGTCCTGTGGAACCTGTCGTCATGTGACGCTCTCAAGATGCCAATCATCCAGGATGCGCTGGCTGTGCTGACCAACAGCGTCATCATCCCCCACTCCAACTGGGACTCCTCCCCCAATCACCATGACGACCGCAAGCTCCAGCTTCATACTTCCCAGGTGCTGCGCAATGCGACCGGTTGCCTCAGGTAAAAGCACCGTGCACACTGCGGGAAACTCTCGTGGAGACATGCTAATTGTTACAAGTGGATCGAGGTGCGCAGAGTCTTTCTTTTAGGGAAGATAAAAAGACTAAAAATCAATGAGTTGATTAATTATACGTGTGGATTGTTTTGTTTTGTTTTTAGCCTGTTGGTTGAAGCAAGGCTGCCCTGTGTAGTCGGCACCTTTCGAAGCATTTGCGACAAAATTAGAATGCTGCCGACCAGCCCAGGGTGATGTGTGTTTCCCCGTGTTTGCTGGCGAACCAAGTGGAGATTCTACAGTAACTTTATTCTGAACACAAAAAATGGTCTCGATGCAAAAATTCTGAAATTGATGACGGAAAAGCTTCGACAGTTGAGTTCTAGCCTATGCAACGCAGCGGTCCATTTGGCTTGCAGTACTTTGTGCATATTCCTGAAAACGAACCAAAACAAGCGCTACATTCAATAGGGAGATTTTTGAAAGGTAAAGCATGCTAGCTCCCTGCAGTACTTTCTCTCTTTACTGCCATTCTGCCCATGTTTTTTTTAAATGTTGGAAAAATGTAGGGGATTTTATGAATTTGTGAAATTCAAATTCACATCACGTGCATTGCACAATGTGTATATTCATTTCATTGTTGCAGGCATTTTATTGTGCACCATGCATATATTCATGAATGCTAACTATTTTCTTATGCACAGTTTAAACTCATACGCCTTTGATTCTTGGCTCCAAATGGTAACCATAGCAACAACTTTCATACTTAGTCAAGTTGTTGTCACTTGAGGACTTTCTTTTTGGTGCATGAGGCTGATCAAAAAAACAACAACAAAAAAATGCTTCCAGCTTGTTGAAGCTTGACATCAAGAAGTGACAGCATCGAGGAAGCTGCTGAATCTAGCTTTTAAGGGAACATTTCACAATGTGGAGCCATTTGATTTGGGATGTATAAAATGTAAAACGTAATATTTGCTTAAAAAAAAGAACAAAGCAACAAAACCCCCCATTTGAATTTGGTTTACGTGTGTGCGGCACCTAATCAGCCCAGAGGTAATCAATGTCATCAATCGGCACCCAAATTCACATATGCACGTACACGCGCACGCTTCCCTACGCTTGGACAAAGGCTTACCCGTGAATGCCTTTCAATAGCCTCAATTGAATTCTGTTTAGCTTCCCGCAGGGTGCTGGTTCACAGCCAAGGCGCAGAGACGGAGGAAAAAAAAAAACTTGGCTTTCTCCACTGTATACATTTATTCTGTCTGCGGTTCTGTTCCCGAGGTAATCGGGACACACGCACACCAACACAGACGCACACTCTTCACCGTCTCCTGTTTGCTCCCACGACGACACCCACTCGCACGCAAGCGTAGAATTCGTGGCCGGATGATTCGAGACTGGGTGTCATTGCAGCAAACTTGTCATTTTATTGGTATGATTTTTGGGGGATTTAGATTGTGTGTGTGTGTGTGTGTGTGTGTGTGTGTGTGTGTGTGTGTGTGTGTGTGTGTGTGCGCACGTGCGTGCATGCGTGCGTGCGTGAGAGAGACAACTGGTGATGAGCCTCTACTGTACACACACACACACACACACACACACACACACACACACACACACACACACACACACACACACAGCACACGCACACACCCACTCCCGTTGGACGAGTGCGTCGAGCCACCTCACGCCAGCTGCTCTGATGTCACTCGGTGGTCATTTGCTCTTTGAGCGACATTAGAAAGCCATCTGCCAACCCTTCACTTGTGTCCATGTGTTTCCCGTACACGTTGGGATGCCCGCATGAGGAATCATGCTGGAAAAGGTCATTGAAACGAAATGATCATTTCCAGAGAAAATAAGTACTCGATTTGTCCTCCGAGAGATTTGTCCGCCGACTGGAGGACAGTGAATTCCGACCCTCGTTGGGTTGTCCTCAAAGCACATTTAGCGGCTCACGCCTCTTGAGACACACAATTGGAGTGTTTGATTCTTTTCCATTGCCACGGTGGTAAGTGAAGTAACTCTCAAATCCACCTTTAAAAGCACTTCAACGATGGGATAGTTCTTAACTGGTCCTTGAATTCAAACCAAGAACCGCCGTCGAATGGAATCCCGCGTTTGCAGTCGTTGGTGAAAAGCCCTCCCCGTTTGAAACAAAGCCACCCATGTTCAAATGTTGAGTTGAGGACACTGCACGTTAGTCAAGGCGACCCCAAACGCTCCGATTTCACCTCAATCCCTTTATTCTTCCCCAAATAATGTCCCATCTTTTTCGGCACTTGACTCGGCGATGCCCTACTTTCCCCCGAATGCATTGATCAAAGGTTGTCTCTGACATGGCAGGTGTGCTCAGACTGACATATTTTGGAAAAACGACATGATGCATCGTCCAACGAGCGGCGTGCGATTCATCAGCGTGACAGAGCCAAAATAACGGCTGTTTGAATTGTGAATGGGATGCTTCATCATGTTCTGTCGTTCTTCTCACTGGGCAATTATTTAATGATGCAAGCTAACGAGTTCGACGGAATTAATGAGGAGTGACATCAGATAGGGGGACGAGGTGCAAGTCAATAATGGAATACTTAAAGAGTGGAGATTACCAGTTAAAGTCCAAGAAATTCGCTGCTACTTTATCACGGGCACACGAACACCACACACGCACACACACACGCGTCACTGACGGGTGGCATATTGGTGTTCTCATTTCCTCTCTCACTGGCGCATTCCGCTTCGAATTATCCGTCTGAATTCGGCACACCGTCCTCCCATGACCTGCTGCTTTGGGTGGCGCATTCCAAATGGAGCGTCCATCCCTTGAAACGAACGATGAGCCGAGCGGTTACGGTGACATCTCACCATCTTTGCGCCTCCTCATCCTCGAGCACATCACAAGGTGTCTCGTTTGCCAAGCCAGAGAAGATGTTTTACCAGGGAGGAAAGAAAAAAAAAAAAAGAGTCTCTTTTCACCCTGTTTGTCAGAGCGTCGATGTGAAATTAGGACTTTGTTTCATAGCGGTAGTAAAAATGGGGCATATTTTGCCTCAAACAATGTGAGGTGTCGTGAAAGTCAATATTTTCCAGTGAATTAAAATTGCTTTGTTGCGACAATCGCGTAACCGCTGCCGTAATGTGACGAAATACAAGTGCTTTTATTCATTTCATTCAATGAGACTGCATGCAAAATTCTTGTGTAGCTGAAATCAAGAAAGCAGGCAAAAAAACTCCAAACAAACAACCATCTTTCAGACTCTGATGAAATGACTTGGCTATGGAACAATACCGGACGAGCTAGCAAAGCAAATGTTCCAATGGGGCCTTTCAACATTTCAAAAGTAAAGCAAGCGTCTTTATTCCTCTGAATGAGACGTTGTCAGTCTTTCGCTGCAAAGAATTGTCACTTTGAAGCCAGTTATGCAAAGTGAGCTTGTTTGCCCATTAGCATTCAGAGCCGGTGAAAACGGCTTGACCTTCTCTTGGAAAGCCACAAGCATTAGACGTCGAGTTTTAATTGAGTTCTTGTGTCTTTCTCTCACCTCATTCTCGTCCCAACAATAAAGGATTGCCCTCATTTCATCGACTAGTCAAAGAGCTGTGATCTCTCTCGAATGCCAGCATGATGAATGGACTCCGCTGCATGCCATCAATACATTTCTGGTGTCTGTCATATCTGTTCACCTATAACGCCAAACTCTTGGAGCAATTGACTAATTAGTTTCATAGTTCTTTTGATGTTTCCCTTATTGGGTTTCCGCTCTCCGCAAACCCATCATGGTGGAATTTCATTATCGCGGTAATTAAGCGGTGAGCACAGATGATGATGTAATGAAGACAGAGAGAAAAGAGGGAAAGAGCAATCGCTATGCACTAAATGGCTGCCCGCATTCTGAATGGACCCGCGATTCGTTTTCAATACACACACACACACACACACTTTTTTGGGGGCGTTTATTATTTTGTGGGTGGGTTATTATTGCATTTTATTATTAGCATTTCAAGATAGCAAATTCTATAGCTTGGGGGAAAGTTCCAAGCTTCCCTCCCGAGCTGTTGACCTCACCGTCCCTCGTGTGAGCCTGCCCCCCTCACAAGCTCCCTGTTTAGCGGCATTATGGACTTGCGTTTGGCAAAAGGCACTCTGACCACTTGATCGGCTTGTGATTCTTCCAGGAACGTCAGCTCCGCGGGTGAGGAGGCGAGACGGAGGATGCGGGAGTGTGACGGTCTGACGGATGCCCTGCTCTACGTCATCCAGACTTCTCTGGGAAGCAGTGAGATTGACAGCAAGGTGTGTGCTTGCATCCAATCACCTTGCTATGATATCACCCTTTGCTGTTACGACGGGGCACTTGTGCGTGTATTGATTGCTATGCTATGCTGTTGTAGTCACCGTTTAGTAACTCTGCGACCAAATCATTCCCAAAAATGGCGAGGGGGGGGAGGCTGAAGGGGTCATATTTTACTCTTAGTAGCCATAGAGAGTTCATCCAGTGAACATTTCCCTGTATGTGACGCTGCGGTCGGACCAAGCCTGCGGCGTACGTGCGCTCGTGTCAAAGTATGTGTTTGCCAGTCGATATCGCATAAACAATGTTGTGGCTGGTCCGGCTGGCTGGCTTCTCAAGGTCTCGCTGTCTGCCAGGCTCTCTAAATGGCCTCCCTTAATCACTGTTTATCCGCCCGCTCCTCTCCACCATCTGACTGCAGCCACCGGAGGAGAGAAGCCGTTGCCTCGCTAACAAAGACTGATTGGCGGGTGAACTCGCAGGCGGTTCTGAGCAAAATAACTGCCGGCTCCTTTGCTTTAGCGGTTTGACCGGCCACCTTCTTTTTTTTTTTTTTTTTTTTTTTTCCTTTTTTTAGGCCAGATCTTGCGTTGTGGTCTAAAATGCTTCCAATAATTGGTTTCGTAAAAGGGGAATTTCTCCATGTGCAAACCCACAAAGCCATGACTTTGATTTCTTTGTTAAAAAAAATGAAATCATGTCAAAAAGATATGTGTTTGATATGTGTACAGATGGTTGGATGTCATTTGAAATGACGGCATAGTGCCTTTAAGGTGATGAAAATATTTCTACAAACTCAAAAGGAACCTCAGACCAAGGCTTACCGGAGAATGCCGCCTTTGACGTTAAGATAAAAGCATTTGTCAGTCTGTTTATTTATGCTTGAACTTGACTCCCTTTATAAAAGAAAAAAAACCAAAACACATATCATCGGCAAGATCAAACGTGTTTATTCACTCGGCTGTGCCGCTGAATGAAGAAACATGGAACGGAAGATAGAAATGTCAGTGTGAATTGGAAATAATATGTAACCTGTTGATGTTTGGATGCAGGAAGTGGATTTCATGTGACTGCGGCTCGCCGGAGTGCGACGTTGTTTTGTTTGTCGCGTCTCCCGAGGGTGTTCAATTACGCTCCCTGGCTGTTCTTGTGTAAAGTGGCGCTCTCTCGGCGAAAAGATGGAGGATTTGTCTTTGTTAATTTCCGCTCCGTCGACTTGATGACACCCCGCTTTCAGAGCCGTACTAAACATGGCCGCACGCACGAAAGCTCACATTTACGCATCGGCGTGAGCTCACATTCACCTGTTTAACGGTGTGTTTGAAATTCTATTGGCCTCGTTTACCTGAGATTTCTCTAATTCTGTTTAAGAGTCACAACTAATAAAACGCACATTCACATCCCCCATGGATTGCCTCAGTCCTCTCATTCCCTCCATCAAGTCTGCCTACGGGTGGAAGGCGGATAAAAGTACCGCTTGTCGTCGGGGGAAAAAAAAAAAAAGGCTTTTATTTGCAGGCCTCCACTTCCACTTGGAGCCGTGTTCTCAAGCGTGACGTTTCACTGAAGTGCATCGAGTGCACATCGCTTAAATCTGGTCCCTCATCTTTCTCATTCCCCAACTCAGACTGTGGAGAACTGCGTTTGCATCCTGAGGAACCTGTCTTACCGCTTGGCAGCCGAGACGTCCCACGGCCAGCAGGGAGGCTTGGAGGAGCTCGATGGCCTCCTCTGTGACTCCGGCGGTCGTGATGGAGAGAGCTCCGGCTGTTGGGGCAAGAAGAAGAAGAAAAAGAAGGGTGCTGACCAGGTAAAAACACACACACACACACACACACACACACACACACACACAAGTGGTGACTTGTCTTATTTTAGAATTATTCATGACAAAAATGTGGTCATGTTCATTTTTATTTTATTTTTTGTACACTGCGGAACATGAATCGCGTTCCAGAGAATTTTGAGGACATACGCTGCTACCATCTCATATCTTCAAATTAACATTCACATTACTGGATATGAATTAGATGGTCCTGAATGAATAGGAATAATCTCACACATGGAGCTATTTGTAAGTGGGTGGGGTGGTTCCCCGGCTCCTCCTCAGCAACTACGCCCCTGTGCAGTAACTTGCCCTTGGGCGTATATTGAAAGAAAGCTATTTGAGTGCACAGATTTGATGCAATAAAGCAGTAACACCAGTCCTCATTTGCAGGGAACCCGCTTCGGATCTCATTCGGGTTCAGATGTGATGACGGTGCAGCCCAGCGCTGCGAGTTCTCCTTTCATTTATTTATATTCATTTGTGGCCAAACGCTGTGTTCCGACACACGCGGGCCCAAAAAGTAGAAGCCGGCTTTCATGTTGTAGCAAGAACACGGTGTCAGTCATCCAGACTGCGGATGTGTGCGCTGAATAATGCAGAGGAGGGGTGGAAATCTCGGATCGCCAAGTGTGCCGCAAACTCTTGTTTCAATGCAGTTGCCTCCTTTAGAATGAGTTGCATCACAGGCAACTTTTCATTCATTTATGACGCTTTATATTATGAGCGAGGTTTTTTTTTTTTTTCAAGCCAGATCTTGTCAAAAGCTTAATTGCATGGACCTCCTCCCTTCTGTCTCTTCGGTTCCTTCCTTTTCAAGTTAATAAACTGAGATTTGCTTAAGCCCGGTGGGTTAAAAAGTCAGAACCACACGTACCTGTTCTGAAGTGGGAAATACGTGACCTGAAAAAGTCATAGAGCCATTCCATCTTGACCTGCCACTCACCGGCTTGATGTCGCGCATGCCTGCTGCATCGACGTTGCGATGCAAAGTGGGTGAGCTCACGCCCGTTTCGCTTCCAAACGAGCCGGTTATGTTGTCTTCAACCTCCGTATTCTTTCGGGAGAAGCAAATGACACCCAAAGCAGCCGGTTTTCTTTCACTTACTGTCCAAAACTTTTGCTACACAGTCGGACACCCAATACAAGCTGTATCCCAAAAATAGTCCGACTCGACATGCAATATCTAACAGATAGGAGCGGAGAAAATGGAATAATAATGAGCAACAGATCGCCAGCAAGAGATAAGGGTAGGCGGTGTCACTTAGGTGGTAATGAAGTCCACTTAATCATTTATTAGAGTCTCTGACAGCAAGGCCAAAGAGCAGCGTGGGAGTCTGAACTAAAGCTAAACACTCCTAATTGACTGCTGCATACGAGTAAACGCGCATGCACACATCCACACAATTTCTTGCCACCAGTGGCAGGAAGAAGTGGTTCATTTTAATCAAATACACGCAATAAGGACAAACGTCTTCATTCATTGATTCGATTAAGCAGTTGGACGAGACCTTAGTTCCCGCTGAGGTCTTGTTGTTCTTGCAAAGATATTTTGCAGTGGCTCTTGTAAGGTTACAAATGGCCAAACATTTTCTTTCCCACCCTGCACAAATCCTTTCACTCTCGGTTTGGAAGAACTTGAGAGCCTTGACCTCAACCCCACGAGGCACCATGAATTGTTGAGGTACTTCTCCAAAATTAGGAACTTCATAAGTGTTCTCCTCGGTTCAAAATAAAACATTTTGCTCTGTCCTGTTTGTGTAGCAGTCATGCAAATTCAATAGATTTTTTTTTTATGGCTTGCTGTCATCTCTTGAATCAACCACAATAGGCGTGAGAGCTTTGCTTTTCCCCTTGGAACGCCACTATAATGTACCTTTTGAGCATTCGACATAAACATCATCTGTTCACATTCACTCCCGCCAACAAATGTCGGTAATAGGTTGTTGTGTTCAGTCTCCAATATGCATCAAGGGTTTGGTTTTGCCGTCAGACAATTGATGTAAATATGGCATGCACAGACCCTCTCACACAGACCTAGTGCAAAGCACACACTTGCCTAGTTTACCGTGAAGTGGGTATGGGGGAGCAGTTGAGCGGAACGAGCAGGGCGATGGGGAGGAAAACTCAAAGAAGAGGGAGAAGTCTGGAAATAGAAAAAGAATACGGGGAAAGAAGAGTTTATCGGGATAATGCGCGGCATGTGCGACAGAAAAACAGCGACACATCGAGAAAGAAAGAAAGAGTGAAAGAATCATCCTGGGAGAAAAGAAGGGACACAATCTCAGTGAATGGTAGGAAAAAAAGAGAGAGAGAGGGTGGAGGAAGAAAAAGTGACAGGCCAAGTGAGTGAACAAAAAGGATCGAGATGTGGAGAAGAGGTGGCGGTTAAAATGCTTTGGGTTTATTTCTCCCAAATAAAAATGCAGTTACTCTGTGAAAGCAGCGATTTTATTTCATCCTTTGCCCTTGCTCACTCTTTCCATTTCATCAGTTTCAATAAATAAAAAAAAAAAGAAATCAAAGTGTCAGGCCGCATCTTATTTAATACTTCATAAATGGAAATAGTTCATGTGTTCATGTGTTTTTCCTTTTTTTCTTGTCCTCTTTTCCAGTGGGACGGTGTTGGCCCCTTTCCAGACACGGTGGATCCCCCCAAAGGAGTTCAAATGCTCTGGCACCCCACCATTGTCAAGCCCTACCTCACCCTGCTGTCCGAATGCTCCAATCCCGACACCCTCGAGGGAGCGGCCGGAGCCCTGCAGAACCTGGCTGCTGGCAGCTGGAAGGTAAAGGAGGATACGTCCAAATTGTTCCCCAAACTCTTCATTGACGTGCACTCTTTGACAAGAGAGCGGATGCTTGGTTGAATAGTCCGATTGGCTAATATCTTGGCATTCTTTTTTCATGAATTCCCAGACTCCAATTAATTAAAAGCAGACGAAATGAAATTTGAAATGAAGCCTATAATTTGTACTGCAGGAATGGAATCATTTGAAAGTAAGGCCTTCAAATCTGAGCCAAAAGGAGTCCAGCCAGAGTTCAACTGATGGAAGCAGCTTGTTGAGAATAAGGAATGTCTCATATAGTCCAAAGGGATGCTATCAGTAAAGGCGGCGTTAGCCTCGAGCAAAACTGGAGATGTTGAATACACTTTTTTTTGGTTTGCTTGTTACTGCAGGAATGGAATCATTTGAAAGTAAGGCCTTCAAATCTGAGCCAAAAGGAGTCCAGCCAGAGTTCAACTGATGGAAGCAGCTTGTTGAGCATAAGGAATGTCTCATATAGTCCAAAGGGATGCTATCAGTAAAGGCGGCGTTAGCCTTGGGCAAAACTGGAGATGTTGAATACAATTTTTTTTGGTTTGCTTGTTTTTTTTGGAACGAGACCGACATTGAGAGCGTGTCACCTTGAAATGACACAACTCAACTGGCACGTTTGGTTGGTCGCAAATGGGCATTGCGGGAACGTGGATGCGGTTGACAGCTTCCCGTGAGATTACATTTGTTTTTCTTGGTTGAAACTCGCACTTGCATTCTAGGACGCACTGCGGACAACGGGAATTTCTCTGCATCTGTCCACGTGTGTTTGGTCTGGTGAGTTTCTCGATAGAGAAGAGTGGGAAAGTAGAAGCTGTAGGGAAAACGCATCCCGTTTCCCAGATAAGGCAAGAGGATGGCATGCTCTCCGCTCTTCGCCCTCATTTTTCCTCACTCGATTATTCTCCTGAAATGATGAAAGCCTTCTTTCCCCCGATTGCTGACTGCAATAGACAATAACGGCTTGAAGTTCGAGTGATTTGAAAAGGCAGATTATCTTTTACCTATTTCCATTTATCTGCGGATGACACACAAGCTCGCAGTCCTTGAGTGGTCTTGGGCGGAGAAACACATCTAAGTGTACCCTGATAGTTGCTGAGGGAGAATAGAGTGGTCTCCAAGCCCTGAAGACTTCTCTCCAGTTCAAATAATTCTCCCTTTTAAGATAGATCAACTGTGAGTCGGTTGTATGACTTCAGCCTCTCATTCGGACCCTGAATCTCCCATTTCCCTCTCGAGCGTGGGGCTCCGTCTGACTCTCACGGCTGTTTTGCTACACCGACTCACTTATATTCAGAAATCATTTGTGCTCATACTGAGGATGAAAAAAGAAGAAAAAAAAAAAGGGGGCAAAAAGGCTGGAAAAGCTCCGTTTGGATGGTGCCCGTTTGCGTTTCCCTGATGAACATTCTCATGATCCATTAAAGAGTTTGCTGAAAAAGATGATCCCCCTGGACCTTTCCTCTTGCTCCGCAGTGGTCTGTGTATATCCGGGCCGCTGTCCGTAAGGAGAAAGGACTCCCCATCCTGGTGGAGTTACTGCGGATCGATAACGACAAAGTTGTGTGCGCCGTGGCCACCGCTCTGAGGAACATGGCGCTGGACGTCCGGAACAAGGAGTTAATCGGTGAGTGTGGATCATTGAATTTTCTTCCATGCCGGTCAAAAGAGAATCTGGTGAATCGTCGAACAAAAACTGCTTTGCGGCTTTGGCTTGGGAGATTCTGTGGTGTGCGGGTGGTACGGAGGGATGAAAATCAGCACCTCTCAATTAAAAAAAAATGTTTGTCTGCCGCTTTAAAGAAAGATGAAACCAAAGTGATTTGGAGAATGACAGCGAAAAATAAATTGGCCTGTCGGTTCCAAGACTTTTGCAGGGGAGTGTCCATGTGTGTCTCTGCCTCCGTTATGTCTAATTATTGCAGCTTTTGGGTAGGCTCAGTGGTTTCTATAGCAACCGTGCTTCCCTCACTTGCAGGGAAGGATTTCGGGAGTCTCTGCGGGCTCTCTCGATGTGGTGGAAGAACACAGAGTAATGCCACTGTCAAAGTGCCACATTCCCATGCAACATTTATCGAGCTGGCGCATCGTAGCAGATGCCTTGCACTTCACACAGATGTACAGAAGTTTTTCTTTCATTTCTTTGCTCGTTAGTTTGGGCTTCAACACGATAGTTTTTGTAACTTTGCATATTATTTGGGATAGGATTTCGTGTCAAAACCTCTAAATGTGTTCAATCACTGTCACCTATGTCAAATATAGTAGCTCTTTCTTTTGTTTTTCCTTTTTAAAAAGGAGTTATAGCCATTGAAAAAAAAGGCATTTGCACCAAATGCAAGTGAGCTGTTCTGTTACATTATTGACCTAAAGGCTTCGTTTAAATGAATGGATGGGGCACATCGCAGAATTGGATATGAGCTATTCTCATGTTTTGGGGTTTTTTTTGCAATGCGAACAATATATGATCTCCTCTGGGAATCATTAAAAAGTTAGCTAATTGAGAATAGGTGACGGCAATTGATCAACTTTTATTGCGCTGCTTAATTAGCCTCTTCAGAACAGAACGAGACAGCAAAGAATTCTGGCAAGAATCTCCTAATCAACAGCAGCTTTAGAGGAAGACTCACGTATAATGTCATCGTTTGTTGGGTTCCAAGTCGTCATTTCGACAACGGTCTATTTTCTACTTGGCTCTGACGGCCCTGTCAGCCATGGTGAACTGAGATGACAACAAACTCGGAGTGATGCAAACGGAGAAGCGTAAGAGCCGCTTCGGAGACGAGCGTTTGCTCTCGGCAAGGTGTGACATGATTGGTGTTGGCAGCAAAGAGGTAGAGGCCAGACACTCCGAGCCCCATCCTGCTTGGCCCTTGTGGAGAAGCTTTATTAACACCCACTGACTCAAATCTCGCAGTCAATTCTTGTTTCTTTTCAACTCGGCCAAAACCATCCTCGGGTGGCAGAGGTCTTTCGCTAAATACCCTCAAATTACTGTCACGGGACTGCTGCCAAGTTTGACGTTGTCACCGCTGGGTGGCTTGTATGGAGAATTGAGGCTGAATAACTACAGATGGATTTTTTTTTTTTTTTGGAGGGGGGCGGGGTTACGGTTAATGTGTTGTCCAAGAAATGGTTATAGATGAAGATCAATCGATAAAGGGCGAGCGCTGACGGCTGACGCCGACACGTTCACACATTTGCGTGCGTTTCAGTTGACTTCAATGTAATCTGTTGGCATGTTGATGTCATTCATCTCATCTCTCAACCTTTTGGTTTCATAGCCACCTGTTTGCACCTCTTTTGTTTGGCATTTGTATCATATTCTATAAAGCCATGTCATGAGAAACAAGTGACATTTAGCTCTGTGCGGTTCGTCTTTGCAATTCTGCACCGCCGACTCGGAGATGGCAATTTGACACACATGAATTGAGAGAGAAGCTGGAATGCCAAGCAATCGTCGCGCCGTTCCAAATGGAGCAGCTATTTTGTGACGCTCTTTATAAACACGCTGAGTCGTCATTTCGACAACGGTCTATTTTCTACTTGGCTCTGACGGCCCTGTCAGCCATGGTGAACTGAGATGACAACAAACTCGGAGTGATGCAAACGGAGAAGCGTAAGAGCCGCTTCGGAGACGAGCGTTTGCTCTCGGCAAGGTGTGACATGATTGGTGTTGGCAGCAAAGAGGTAGAGGCCAGACACTCCGAGCCCCATCCTGCTTGGCCCTTGTGGAGAAGCTTTATTAACACCCACTGACTCAAATCTCGCAGTCAATTCTTGTTTCTTTTCAACTCGGCCAAAACCATCCTCGGGTGGCAGAGGTCTTTCGCTAAATACCCTCAAATTACTGTCACGGGACTGCTGCCAAGTTTGACGTTGTCACCGCTGGGTGGCTTGTATGGAGAATTGAGGCTGAATAACTACAGATGGATTTTTTTTTTTTTTTTGGAGGGGGGCGGGGTTACGGTTAATGTGTTGTCCAAGAAATGGTTATAGATGAAGATCAATCGATAAAGGGCGAGCGCTGACGGCTGACGCCGACACGTTCACACATTTGCGTGCGTTTCAGTTGACTTCAATGTAATCTGTTGGCATGTTGATGTCATTCATCTCATCTCTCAACCTTTTGGTTTCATAGCCACCTGTTTGCACCTCTTTTGTTTGGCATTTGTATCATATTCTATAAAGCCATGTCATGAGAAACAAGTGACATTTAGCTCTGTGCGGTTCGTCTTTGCAATTCTGCACCGCCGACTCGGAGATGGCAATTTGACACACATGAATTGAGAAGCTGGAATGCCAAGCAATCGTCGCGCCGTTCCAAATGGAGCAGCTATTTTGTGACGCTCTTTATAAACACGCTGCGCTTGCCACCAAAACAAAGTTAATGCCGGATGAAAAGCGATTAATTCAAAATCGGTATTAATTCAAGACACTTAATTAATTCACAGCTCGATTTAATGAGATTTTTTTTTTCACTTGTTTTTTTTGCAGCGAGTACTTAATTCAAATCGGGAGAGCAACACTGGGGATTATGGGAAATATGCGACGTCAAATGCAATGTAACTGTCACCCGAAATGACAAGTCTATCAGCAAATTTGCGGGCTCTCGTGGTCTTTCCTTTCTTTCCTTATCACATAAACCGCTCTCTTCCCTCCATCGCCCACCTTCCTGTCTTCAGCACGAGTATGATTCTTCCTCCGAACGTACCTTCTTAATTCAACGCCCACTCTAATGCCATCTCAGACATGAGCTCATAACACCTCTCCCCTTTTCTCGCGCGGCCATTGTGTCTCGCCCTGATGACGCCGGCGCCCGAGACGTTACCGTGGCAACGTCAGCGGTGTACCACAGGGGGATTTCACTAAGTGCTTGATTGCAAGTGTGAGTGTTTGAAGCTGGGAACTGTGATAAGTGGCTGCTAATGAAATAAAAAACTCACAGCTGCAACATTCAGGCGCAGGAAGGGCGGGTATCGCATGACGCTCACACATCATACAAGATCCATCACGGGGTTTCCTGACATCTCTCCGTACTTGTGTTGGTGAGCAAAACACTTTGAAGGTTAGCCAGAATGATGATGTGTGGGCCTCCAGCGACTCACACACAACTTGATGATTTATCACTAGTTGAAGAGCAGAATCGGCACACAATGGACATTGCATTAGTCACACTTACAAATTGCGGTCGATTATAATGGAGGAAAAAAAAAGTGATACTTTATAACATATTTTAGAGAGAGCCTCAGAACACAATACAGGCTCCCGCAGTTCAGTTGAGCCCGCCCCAACCGTTGGTGCCTATTGTTATGGAGAAAGCAACGGAGGCCAGCCCGGGGCAAGCGAGGTCAAGATGGAGCAAGGCCAGGCCGTTCTGCAGCACGTAGCGAAGAAGCACCAGAATAATAAAAAATAAAAAAACGTGGAAGAGCTCACGCACAGAGAAGCAAAATAAAACTGAAGGGAGGATCGTGACAGTGATTGGTTGTTTGTTTAAAGGTGCCCTGCGGCAACCAGTCCGGGGTGCACCCCGCCTCCCACCCAAAGTCAGATGGGGGGGCTGCAGCTCGCCCAACACCACCATCATTATTTGACCTGCACAGAATGGATGGAATTGCGCACATATGTGGACAAAATGTTTTAAAACGCACCTGTAGGTGTCGACTAGTTCCCACGCCCTCCTTCAGCACAGCCATTCCCTACTTTGAATATTACCATCTGTCTTTAATCAGTGGCCTGATAAATGAGTTGTTCATGCAATCAGTACTTCACTCAATAAACGATCAGTCACTGGCATGGTCAATTTTCTGGCGAAGGCACGCGCGAAATTAGCCGGTCAGTAAGTTAGTCATGTCGTGGGTGAATTATTCAGTCAGTCATTCCCAAATTTTTCAAACAAAAGCCATCGTGAGTATGTCCATCAGTCATTCAATGAGTCGGTGCGATTCAAGTTATAAATTTCGCTCAACTTTTTGGGCTAAAAAAAAAAAAAAAAAAAACCCAGCCGCTTCTTCCTGTCTGACAGCGATAACGCTGGGCCAATTAACCCACGCCTCATCCTCACAGATAGTGTGAGCGTGCGGTTGTGTGTCATCTTTTTGCACACATACATGAGCTCACCACGAGTGTTTCCTCATCGTTGGCGTCGGTGTG
Organism: Hippocampus comes; assembly: GCF_001891065.2. Lineage (NCBI taxonomy): Eukaryota > Metazoa > Chordata > Actinopteri > Syngnathiformes > Syngnathidae > Hippocampus > Hippocampus comes. The sequence continues at coordinate 50,478 of NW_017806068.1, read as the reverse complement.
GCTCTCTGTCTGACGGTTATTAGTGTCATCGCGGAACGTCCAGGTTATTTGCCGTTCTCAGCCCTTCCCGGATCACTTTGACTTATTAGCGGTCAACGGGAGGACTGGATTTGCCAAAAGCCTGCGAGGTCGCTTGGGCATCATAGTGATGACGTAGTTGGAGAGAAACATCTTGTCTCATCATCAATCTTGGAAGGGGAGAAAGAAAAGCAGAAAAGAAATCATGACAACTGGGTGGGATAGAAAAGAGGTTGTGCCAAGACTTAAAATTCGGCTCCCTTATTGTGTCCTTATGAAGAGCGAATCATTGCAAATAGCTTCCAAATCAATTCTTAATACAATCAAACTTCATTGCAACGTGCCTGAATGAATGATGTGAAATTATAGGAGTGGAAACGTTGAAACGAGGTTCGACTGTAGGATGCTCTGGAATCCTGCTGCATGGCACCCTTGCTTGACTGTTGTCACTCAGATGCGTTTTGGGTCTCAGAAGCACACGTTTTTCGCCCACCTCTACCAAAGAGAGATTCTTGTGTCCTTTCATCATAAATGTGCACCCGTATGGCTTACTGGAACGGTTGGCCTCACGCCATATGGTGTCCGTTTTGCTTGTGGTGTGGTTTGCTCGTCTTCCCGAGTTCTTCCACGCTGCTGTGATGGCTTTTTGCTATCCGACCGAATCTCCCGCAACTCCTTAATGAGCCCAACAGCTCATCCTTTGAATGTCATTTCTTTCTCTGTCTCCTCATATGCCAGCCTATTCACTGAAATATCGCAAGGCGGCCCCTTTTATTGCATTCTAAGCGTGAGCATTAATGCGGCCGCGTGAGAGGATTTACAGTGAGCCCTCTCAGGCCAAAAGCTTTATGGAGTTATCCAAGCACTCACTCGCTGTGCAAGACGTTTGCTTTATTACTTAGACACTCAAAGGATCTGTTAACTTGTTAAATTTCCTTCGCAGCACTTTGTGATTTAAGTCCGCTGAATTATGGCGGAGTCAAAGTGCGCGAGCGTGCGGCGTCGTTAAGTCATAAGTGTTTGCTGTACTTTCTGATTTCTTCAAAACTTTTCTGAAACGAGGTTAAATACCCACACGGCCCCTCTGATCTGCCGCGTACGTTCTGTTACTTCGTTCTATCAAATAGCGGCCGGATGAAGAAAATACCAGAATGGATGGATATTGGTTGCTCGGCAGAACATTTAGTAGCCACTCAAAGGACAAGAGGAGTTATCAAAAAAAAAAACATTCAGTCTCACACTGACTTCCCAAAGAGCACGCGAGCTTGAGACAACTTAATCTACATTCTAGCCATTAAATGCGCAGTAAAAACTGGACTCTAGGGGCACTGCCTGGCTTGCCCCTTGGGCAAAATTACCTTTGAAAACAATTGTAAGTCATGCTGAAGTATAGCATGGATCCAAAAAGTCCGCGCATGGTGGCGGCCATTGAGTGTTTTTGAGCAGTAGTTCCCTCCTTTGTGCACCTATGAAACCAACATCTTTTTTTTTTTAATGAGGGAAAAAAAAAATCTCCTTCCCTCTTCCCGTTTCAGGTAAATACGCTATGCGAGACTTGATCCATCGACTACCTGGCAGCAGCAGCAGTAACAACAACGCCCCCAGCAGCGGGACCTTGAGTACTCCAGGTCCAGCCAGCAAGGCCATGTCTGATGACACCGTCACTGCCATCTGCTGCGCACTACATGAAGTCATCACCAAGAATATGGAGAACGCCAAAGCCCTCCGGGACGCCGGTGGAATTGAAAAACTGATTGGCATCGCCCGCAGCAAAGGAGAAAAGTGAGCGTCGCTAACTTGTCATATGAAGGTCACTTTGGTTTGTTTTTGGTGGGGTTCTTTTTGATTCACATTTATCTTCAAAACATTTAAATCTGCTCAAATATACGTACAGTGTCCCGCATGATTGAGCTGACACCCCTCAGACTAAAGACACATTTTATATATTTGTCCGTTCGTTCATTTGCTTACTGCTTTGACACCTTAATTTCGACTCCCGGAAACTCAAAAAGAATACCTTAAGTCAGCCATCAACCTCGCCACATAATTCTGTTGCGTTGATGCTTCTTGATGAATGCATTTTTTTGTTGTTTTTCTTTACCAACGTTTACAATTTTGGCGTTATCATGAGTGATTTTTTTTTTCAACAACATAAATTGTCTTCTTATCGTAAATGTGCAGCTTTTAGCAAAGAAAAAAAAATACTAGTGGAACCTCCAAATTCCAAGGCAATCTGTTCCGTAAAACCGGCTATCCAGATGCACTCGTGTATCCCTAAACGACAACAAGGAATGATATAGGTCAGAAGACGAAGCAGGGTGTTCTTGCTTGCTGCTATGGCAACCAGCAAGTCAGGCGTTGCTAGAAAAGACATCAACCGCACGTCAAACAATGAGTTATTGTTAAGAGAGGGCAGAGAAAGAGACACCGAAAGAGAAGGACAGACTATTCACCGAACTTTGCTCAAGGGCATCATTACAGAGAGCGATGAGCCCGTGGCGGGAAGAGAGTGCAAATTTCTCAGTGAGTTTAGTCAGCTTCTAATGGCTCACACATCTTTGGTTTGGGTTTTTTTTTTTCAAGGTAGGTTCACTGAGAAGAAATGCTCCTTATGAACAGCCTTGCCTCCATTACAAAATGTAGCTCTTGCCTCAACAAGAAATCCAATAGTTTAACCACTTAGTTTAATGCATTTACGCTGCATTTGTTGGTGTAAAAAAAAGAAAAAAAGCACTTTTATTGTACAAAAACATTTTTTTTAATTCTATGGTAGGAACAGCGGCAAGGTCCAATGTCTCATCCACCCAGCAAACAGTCTTATTCATGTTCTCGAAACAAGAGGGTGATGTCACATGTTTTTTTGACGGCGGAAACACAAACGTCGACTGAGTCCAAGCAGAAAATTGAGCTATACAGTAGGTGTTGAAGCGCTTTTGTTGCTGCTGTTAACGGCGGGAAACTGAGCAAAAGGGTGATGTTTACTACCAGGAGAGAGCACTTTTCATTTTGCAAGCATCTGCTCTACTTTCCTCTCTAAGGAGCCACTGCTTATGAGCTTCCGGAGTCATTTTCCACGCAAAGTGGCCAGGCAAAGGACGCATGAATGGCAGGGATAAGGCGCTGTCCTTTTACCTGGCTGTAGAAAATAGCAATGGCACTCTTGCTCTTAAAGAGCCGACAACCTCCACATTTCTTTCCAAGGTGATATTGACAGGAAACGGAATAACACTTTGGAATGTGATGAGAAGTAATGGTGCGGCGGAGATGTAACCGTGTCCTATCTCCCCTCAGACACTCGGCCAAGGTGGTTAAGGCGGCCTCTCAGGTGCTCAGCAGCATGTGGCAGTACAGAGACTTGCGTTCCCTCTACAAGAAGGTAACACGTTGCTATCATGAATACATGCTGTGCATTTCAAATGCTCTATTCATTGTCCGCTTTATATCGACGGTGCGCTTTCACGCCAATGGCAACTGGTGACTCTGCATGACGGCCGTGTACCCCAACACGTTGCTGGGTTGTTTTTTTTCTTTTTTTAGAATTCATTTATTTAAAATCTTTATGTGCACATGTATAGGTAAAATTGTCCAATTCAATCATGCCCCCGCAACAAGTAGTGATCTGTAGCTAGTGTGTGACCCAGTTAATCACCAGGTGCAACGTCCTCTCAAGACAAATAGATGGCTACCTTAAAACATGTCGAAACTGCAAACACCTCCGTCCATAGACGCTATTGCTCACACAAAGACATTGAACAGCAACTCTGTAGTGAGCCCAGTTCAACCCTGCTGCTTAAGTCTGGCCGCATGTCAATGGGGTCCCCGCACATGGTTAAACGTGCATCGGCGCTATGTGCAGACGGAATCATTGAAGAGGATTTGCGCTTCAGTAAACACTGATGAGCTTGCTCCACTGTGCCTCCATGGTTATGTTTCGGAGTGTGACATGCAAGATATTCATCAGGTGGGTTGAGGGCTGAACTACCGGTACCTCCAAAGAATAGACGGAACAAGTGTTGGATAGGAAAAATGTCCTTTTAATGACGACAGTGCAGTTTAATGATCCAAGTATAATGATGACGTCCATCATGTATGTGCGAGCAAAAAATGACCACAGTGTCGTTGAGCGTGAGTGTGTGTGCACACACGTCACTGTTTGTTTGCTATCTTTGAGGTCAGTCAAAACCTACCCCAAACCAAAGATCAAGGATTTCTCTACTTGGAACCATTATACGCTCCAAGAAAAAAAAAAAAACTTGTTGAACACTGCTGGCTACCAGGAAACCCATTTCCCATTAAAGAATCTTATTTGGACATCACACATCTACACAGGCAAATACAAAGAGGAAGATTTCAGTGGAGGGGTGTTTGTGTGAGCATGCTTGTTAGTTTATGGTGCTTTTTTCCCCCCCATTGCTCACACATGCACCATTAACACACACTAAAAAAAAAAATGTTGTTCCTCATTACTGTATTTTTTTTTTTCCAATGATGAATGCACACACCCTGGCATCTTGATTAAAGGTAATGAGCGTTCCCTTTCCTTCATTTGTTTCTAATGACTGTTAAGTGAATATCTGCCACCAAGGTTGCCTGCAATCCAGTGTACTTAACGAGCGTGTTGTCGAGTTATTGGATGGTATTAAAGATGGCGTCCTTGGCTTGGTGTTCTGCTCCAGTTAGTGTGGAGGAAAAGCAGAAATACACAGAACTAGCCGCTGCCCACGATGAACCAGCCAGGTGATAATTGGCAAATGTTGTATCGGGGCAAGTGGACTGCTTAGGGGTTGAATATTTGTCAACTTGAAGTGGACAGACGTTTTCACTTCTGAGTTTTAGCCAGAGAAGTCCCCTTTTTATCTCTTCGGAGGGTGTGCCTGTTGTTACCGTTTTACAAAACATTTGATCATACGTTGGGTTTCATTTGAAATCCATTGAGTCGAGATCAGGCATGATGTCAATGGAGAAAGCCTTCATCAACAATGGAAGACGCAGCTTGTCTTCTCCTCTTCATCCTTCTTATATACACAAAGACCGGGTTTTGTTTTGCAACAACGAAAGACACGTTTTGTTGAGGTGTGGGCTACTTCTCATCTAAATAAGTGGGCAGAGCCTCACTTTTGACTTCCTGGTAGGCTGCTACGTCAGCACTTCCAAAGATGGACGCGCAGATTTTGTAAGGCTCGTTCGAACACGGTGATGGATCGGATTAGATTCGGCGAGCGAGGTAATAGGTGCATGAATCTCACACCCGTGCGCTTTGATACAAATTACGGCATGGTGATCGTCTTGTTAGCGCGTCCGCCTCACAGTGCAGACGTCGTGGGCTGGAATCCTGTGTGGAGCTTGCATGTTGAAATTGCTATCAAACTGTCAATCAAATGAGACTGGCCACTCTGTTCTGGAGTGAAGTTGGCCTTGTCTTGTAGTCTGCAGCCTTTTAATAGTTCAGTAATGGCAGTGGGCAGTGGGGATTAGTGTGAACTGCAAGTCAACACTGACAGGTTTATTTTCCTCCAAGGTATTTTCTCGATGGTTAGTGTTTTCAGTAATAAAGGTCAAATGAGGTTTCTATTGGCAGCAACTTTAATTAAGTTCAGCTCACAGTGTTTGGATTGTCTAACTACTGTTCATTTTGTTGGTCTCCTTCTATAGTCACTCACGAAACTGTGCCTGGTAAACAAAAAACAAGCAAACAAAAAAAGTTTGACTTTTTTTGCTCCGGCAACTGTTACATTCCAAAATCCACTCTTGGGCTTTATCATCTGAGCCCAGAACCCTGCATTATTCCCTTGCACATATTAGGTCATGGATGTTTGAGCCAGCCAAAAATCCTGTTAGCCTCCAATCCTGACATGGATTAGCATACAATTTAGACAAGAAGAGTCTCTACCAAATATTTCTGATCAAATGCAAAAACAGAGAGAGTTTGGGTCAGTGTTGTGGATGAGGGGAGAAAAAAAAACCTTTTGAAAAAAGTACAGGGTCATTAATAAGTCTACTTGTTTGAGACTTGTTTTTCCGTTTTCTCCGAGTACATCAGTGTATGGTTTGTGCATGTTTGTTTTTGTCAAGCGACAGTCACAGGACTAAGTAGAGTTTATCGCTTCCTGTAGCAATTCCACAGGAGCAGAAAAGGGAATTGCGGCGGAGGCAGTGGATGTTAGTTGGGTGAGGGCCCATAAACAAACAGCAACTGCACGAAGGAGAGCATCTGAGATTACTTGAAAGATCAGTGGTGCAGCAGTCATTAATAAACCAAAGCCAAAATCTGTTTTCAGCAACAGTGGCGCTTGCCTTAAAGATAAATCATGTGTAAAAGTCTCCAGTGTGCTTTCAAATGCCGCTTGTACCCAAATGTATTCGGTTTCTTTGAGTTCGATGTCCTCATTCTGTGTTTGCACTCCTGCTTCACTTCCTTGGAGGGATGCCACCGGTTGGCCGCCTCCATCAACAACTGTCCACTATTGTCTGATAAGCAAAAAAAAAAAAAAAAAAGAGACATTTGCTTGATTGAAATGCACACAGAACGGATTTGTATTGAAACAGCCAGCTTTTTTGTCCTTTGTGCCATTTGTACAACACTGAAAAAAATTGTGTGTCATCAGTGGGAAAGTCAAGGCTTTTTGCGGACACAGTTAGAAAGAGCAGACTTGGATTGGTTTGGACACGTCTTGAGGAGAGATAGTGAGTACATTGGCAGAAGGATGGAGCTGGCAGGCAAGGGAGCTAACGAGAGAGCTACGAGAAGTTTTGATAAAGGGGTAGACGATGTCAGAAAGTAGGATGGAGAAGACACGCATGGATGGAACAGAACGAGCCGAAAGGAAAAGAAGAAGAAGAAGAAATGCTAATGGCAACAATTTCAAACTCCATTGAGGGATGTTCCAACGGTTATTCAAACCCAGATCTCCCGACTGGGAGACAGATGTGCTATCAGTGATGCCACCCGTTCAGCCTTGGTAAAAGCAAACGCATACGTATTCTCCTCGATCATCCATCTCGTGAATTCAATCAATGGAATGTTTCACTATTCCTTGGGTATCTCGCCCGCGCTCTCCAATCCCCCTGCGGCTCATTTCGAGGACCCGATGAAAGATCGGCATCCGCGGACGGCAGAGCGCTCCCATCGCTCACCGCGAAATTTGCATTCATTATTCAAAACTCGGCCACTGCGCTCATTTGAGCAACATGACACTTTGACAGTGTCCAATTGCGGGGTGGCGGCGTGGCCCATCAGGAGGTTACTCGGCTTCCAATGAGATGTGTGTTGGGTGGGAGGACGAGTGAACTGATGGATACGTGGTAAGAGTGAGCGCGGCTGGAACGGATCGACCTTTTGAAGCACTGGGTGTCAGAGGAGCCGCCTTCTATTTGTCTTCATTGCTTTGGCGAGAAAGTCAAAGGAGGACACAGCCTACTTCTTGATCCTTTGCTCTGTATCTCTTTCTGCTTGCCTGGCCCATTACCGCCCCGCCATTACTCTCCGCGCTCCTCCCCGCTCTCATTACGTGCTGTCATCTTTTGTCTCACTTGTCCTCCTCCTTTCTCCCGCTGCCTCATCTAATTCCTCCTCCTCCTCCTCCTCGCCAGCAACTCCACTTAAACGATTCAGCCCACCTCCAACCCAAATGTATGCACGCCAGAACCAATTGGCAAGCCCGTGCCCCCCAGACAGCCGAGCAATGATGGAGCACATCTCCATTTATATTTTTATCATCTACTTGTGGTTTGTATTCAGAGGTAGCCAATTATCTTCATGCTAAATTGAATTGGGTTCCAGCTCTGTGATTGTTGCGGACTATCATAATCCATTTTTGAAAAGTGCTTTGCTCCAATCACTGCTCAACCAATACACATGCGTACAGAAAAGCCATTGGCACCGCAGTAATTATTCATGCCAACTTGTTGTGTTCAAATGTCCCTGCCAGTAAAGTAATAAGACAGTGCTCGGGCTTGATGAAAATGTCTTCAATTGTGCTGGCCAGTTGTGTTGTGGGGGTGGGTCCCCCCGCCCCCGCTCTCAGTGTTCAGAACAATTTCTGATCATGAAAGAGGTGATTGATGTGATGATGTCCGTTTTGGCAGAAAAAGTACATTTTGGAACAGACAGCCTGAGGATGAATAGAAAAGACAATTAATTGTTTGAATCAAGCTGTTGCTCTTTGAACAAATTGTGGAGCTCGCTGCTCCTCATAGCTTTACGCTGATTTGGGTTGAACCTCAAACTTTGTCAACAATAGTCAGACTTTTATTTGCATTATGGGATGAATAACATCTCTCTATCTTACCCAGGGCTTTCCAAATTTGCTCCTCGAGGGACTCTACCCTGCCAGTTTCACTGAGCGCCTATATATACACACACATACACACACAAACTCGGTACATTGCCTTTTCTTCTCATCATTATGAGTGTCTCCCCTGGTGTGTTTTTACTTCAGGATGGCTACTCCCCGTATCACTTTGTGGGCTCTGCCTCCACAATAGAGCGAGATCGACAGAGACCATACTCATCTTCTCGAACTCCCTCCGTGTCGCCTATCAGGACATCTCCAAATAACCGCTCCGGTAAGTAAACGACAAGTAGCCATTATAATATAATGTGTGTGTGTGTGTGTGTGTGTGTGTGTGTGTGTGTGTGTGTGTGTGTGTGTGTGTGTGTGTGTGTGTGTGTGTGTGTGTGTGTGTGTGTAAGCTGTGATGTCACCATCATACCATAATTGCACCAAGGGTATTTATATCCTGTGCAATTCTTCTTCCCATGAAGTCATTCAAGTTTAGGTTTAATATTTAATTTGAACTAAATTTAACCTTGTACAATCTTACATGGCTTGCAAAGATCACTGGGGGCGTGCAGAGTTCACATCCACTTACAAAAGTCTTCTTTGAACTATTAATACAAGGTAAAAATCTTCTCTTTTTTTCTAACTAGCATATCATCGCTGTTCTTTGAAAATCACGCAAGTCCATGTTTTAACGTTAATTGAGTATCCGCGTTTCAGACATTCCCTTAATGTAAAAAAAAAAAAAACAAAATTATGACAAAAATGGACATATGTTTTTCACAAGCAATATGACAATCTGCAACATGTAATCGCACAGCAAGAGCTGGCATCCGATATACAAAACATGCAAATTGTAAAAATATGTCTCTGGGCTGAATTTGCCAGAGAAAAAAGTAGAAGTCGTTTGTGATAACGTTTTACTTGCACATCTACCGAAGAAATTGGACTTCAGACATGTAAACGATGAAGCGTTGACCAGTCAGTTTGGCGACGTCTGTGCTGAAGAGCTATTAGGAGTTGTGCTCACCGACCACAGACTTGAAGCATGATTACCGTTAGCCTTTAGGTGGAGCCCAGTGGCCTTCATGCTTTGCAAAGTGTGCATTTGCTGTTAGCATCGGTCGTCAAGGAGCCTCTAGCTGTGCTTTCTCCGCATCAGGCTTAGCAGGCTGATGAGGCAGAAAAGTACTTTTCCTTCCTCCCAGCTTAGAGGGGCCTTCAAGGACCCAGCGACGGAGCCATGCGTGTAGTCATGCGTGTGTGTGTGTGTGTGTGTGTATGTGTTTGTGTGTGTGTGGGGGTGTGGGTGTGGAGACAGCACAGAGAGAGATGATAAACAGAGTGTGAGAGAGGAATTAGGTATTAAAGGACGGTTAATGCAGGGATGAGGATTTGACCTTGGACAGTGACATTGAAATGTTCATCATATTTGTGTGCATGTGTTTGGAAGATTGTAATGCATCCCATCTATTCACCTGTCCTCCACCTTGTACTCTTCCGGTAATCCTTCTCTCTTGCCGCTTCTCTGTCTGATCGCACACATACATGAATGCGCATCTGTATCTTCGGCCTGCATGTGCTCCATGATTTCGTCCCCGAGAGACAGATCAAAGGAGAGGGGGTGATGGTGGAGTGAAAGTGTGTGTGTGTGTGTGTGTGTGTGTGTGTGTGTGTGTGTGTGTGTAAGTGTGTTTGTGACTATGTCATA
>NW_017806068.1:35781-40448 GCF_001891065.2 Hippocampus comes | reverse complement strand
GTGTGTGTGGGTGTGTGTGTGTGTGTGTGTGTGTGTGTGTGTGTGTGTGTGTGGGTGTGTGTGTGTGTGTGTGTGTGCGTGTGCGTGTGTTAAGGAATTGGGGAGAAAAGACATAACGAGTTTGCAGGGAAGGTGTCAGTCGGTGTGACTGGCAATGGAGGCAGAGGGTAAAGGCGACCTTTGCATCCAGCATTGCCGCCGTGGGGACCCTGCTGTGTTTAGAACTGATTGAACAAGTCTCCCAGCTAGACTGCCACTGTAACCAGAGGTGATGGCAGCATCTCTGCGGGTGTCAGGTCACAGCGCTCAGCTAAAAGGAAGCTACCCCAGGGGTGTCATAAGATATTTTCCGTCTTAAGAAAAATGTTTCATGTCTGAAAAGTCCTCTCTTCGCATGTTTTGAGGTGGCCAAAGGTGGTCGCAAGCCACATGTGCCTCTTTGGCTACCCCTGTTCACAGATCCTCAAGTAAATCAATATTTGCTTGAAGAATGATTAGAAAGCTTTCGGGCAATCGGATGTTGTGGCGACATCACTAATTGGCTACAATTCTCAGCGGTGTGGCAGTACAGTCGCTGTTTTCAACTTCAACAGCTTTGTATAGCTATTCAGTGGGAACGATACTTTGATGAAATATCGAGTCCTCACTGAGCACTTCTGGTGTTTAGCGTGCAAAACGAGAAGACAAGAATGAAGGTGAATAATAGGCCTATATCTTTAGGTTCTGTTCCTCAAAAGTATCACTATCTTTGTGAACATTATTATCTTTTTAAATAATCTGACATTAGGTAAAAAAAAAAAAAATCTAACGGAGCTAATGGAATGATGACCACATCAGTAATTATATTATAATTGTACTCGTATATCCATTACCTTTTAAAGGCTCGACCCACCGACAGTAGGTTTACTTTTCTTTAGTAACAGTTTAGTAGTTTGTCATTCTGTTGTTGCTGAGCGAGCTTCATTTATATGGCGGGTAACTTCAGTGTAGTCAAACTACTTGTAATCCATCATATCTTCTACCTTAGCTCTCTACATTTTCCCAGCAGATTTCCCGAGGCTGTTGGTAGCAAGCCCAAATACATCCGTAGTAAGTAAGCTATAGCCAGAAGTCAAAGGCCAAGCAAAGCAAACCAAGGGGCAAAATATGAGAAAGAGATGCTATCCATAAATGCATCAAATATTTTGCCCAGACTGTGTAGCTGTACCTAATATTGTGACCAGATGGGTGCTAGATCATCTGTTTTGTGGCTATTTAAAAACGTAGTGGGTCAGTTGTATGTCGTCGTGTTGGCCACGGCAATCAACTATAGTGTTTGTAATGTTCTTAACAAGTTAAAGCTGTGGGTTTTTTTTTTTTCATTAAAGTTGGCCTGGCTTAGCTTTTGTTTGCATCCAATTGTGTCTCTTGTTAATATCTGGGAGGCAGATAAGAGGCACTGAATTTTTCTTTTGCTTTTAAATGTCAAGCACAGAGGACTTGGACCGTAATAGGTAGCTCTTTTGTGTTCAAATAGAGAAAGATAATTTCTAAAGACACTTCAGAAAATGTGTTTCAAAACCTTTATTCTATTTGGGTAGTTTTGCCTTTCTGCTGTCATCATGATATGGGAGGAATGCCAAAGAGAACAAAGGCTTTTTTTGGTCCTATTTTTAGAGTCTTGTGTTGAAACGAGGAAAATTATTTCTCTTGTACAAAGGGAGAGCGTTCGTAGAAGCGCACTGAGAAAATATATGCAGCTCTGTTTTCACAGACACTGTCCACAAGATAAGGGTAAGCTCCAAAGAAAAAACAATTCCAGTTCTAATTTCAAATCATCATATCCCGTTGAAAATAACGTAAAGTGAATTAATTTGTTCCAGCTCTAAACTGTCGGCATCATAAAATCAATTTAAATCTATAGCCACTGTTTTTAAAAATATTGTTAACTGGCATAAAATTATAAAAGAGGCTAACTCGTGTAAAATTGATTTCAACTATCATGAAGTAACACTCTTCTGTCATGGAAGCTACCTGACAGACACTTAATGAAGCGAGAACACGATTTTACGTTATTTAATTTTTTTACACGGTAGTTCTGTCCCCTTGTGGCATTTTTTTCGGCACTGTTAGAATCAACGCCTTTGCGTGTGTGGCTCAGCAGGCAGCAAAAGAACACATCGTGACCGTTGGGTTTCTTTTGTCCTTAGCTACTCATTTAATTTGGTCATTATGTAATTATTTGTTGAATCATGTAACACATGGTTCAAGTGGCCGTTACAAGTTCCTGTGAGTTTGCATCTGTAATTGATATTTCTTTTATTGTATTGCTAAGATTGTACTGCGGAGCTATACTTTTCCTCTGCTTTGCAACAAATTGAATTTGCTGGTTCTGGAGCTATCACGACCAGTTTCCTCTGCCATCACTAAACCCTTCATAAACAAACACAAAATAGAACCCAAACACACACACCTGTGGAGGTAATCTGGCATCGTGCATAGTTTTATTTTTCCAGAAATACTGAGAGAATGTATCACACAGGGGCATTCTGCTGTATTCAATAGGCAATATGTTTAATGTTGTGTTCATAGTTTGCTGCGGTGTAGGACGATTACACTAATGGCAATTTCCAATGTTTTCCCCCTGTAGCTATATCGTGTAGCTAAATCAAATCTCTGAATATGATACAGTGAAATTGTTCACCACTGCAGCCGCACCGTTACCTGCAAAGTCAGACTGAACTGTTCCAGACTGGGTATTTTTAGAGTGTCCTTCACTTTGAAGCCCCTGGCTAATCTTGCAGTGCATTAATGCACTCCACATATATGGAGTAGTTACAGGAATGTTTAGCTAAGCAAACTGAGGGGGCAGATTCTCAGGCAGGTAGGTAGGCAGCATTCTGGCAATCCCGTGTGTCAAGATAAGAGGGACTGAGTAAGCATTTTGAATATGCTATAAGGGGGGTAACATTGCTGTGTGCGCTGTAAACGAGTGAGTGGGCGAGTGACAGAGAGAGAAATAGATAGAGAGAGAATTGGGGTAAAACAGCAGTTTCAACTATTGTAGCGTGCAAGTGTGCTTTTGTGTGCGGTGATGTGTGTGAAATAGAGTGCTGCTGAAAAGGTGCAACTAGTCAAATATAATCCCAATAGAGTGTCAGAAATCTGTCAGTGTAACCTCCACACTTGCACCACAAGTAAAACAGTCCCATTGGATCTGTTATAAAAAGCATCTCTCTGTTTTATACATCATGAATCTTGATTTGTGTCAAATAAGCAGTTTATACGCATGTAAATGTTTAACAGGTCATCCTACTGTATATATTGACGAATGATGATGCACCTTGGAAGGCCAGAATGCTCATGCGTGCGCTAATATGACTATGTAGAGAATTGTGAATTCTCATGCTCTTCTCATTATTTTGTATGTATGTGTGTGTGTGTAGCAAGCGCTCCAGCCTCTCCAAGAGAGATGATGAGTCTGAAGGAACGCAAGATGGACTACGATTCCACAGCAACCAATGCTGGTTTCCATAGCAACAAAGGCGAGCACACATCCCGGAAAGATGGCATGGCAGGTGCGTATGAGTATGCGTGCGTGTGCGCGTGCTTGTGCGTGTAGTGAGTCTTTCTTTTCCACCAATCGCATTGTCGTCTCCAAGCAGAGTGCTCTTCTTTGTTCTTTTTGTTTGGTTAGTATGTAATCATTTGTCTCTATTTTTACATCTTTTCTTTGGTTGTGTTAGTCCTGGCTACTTGATTCGTATTGGAATAATGTACTTGCCAGCATTTTTAAGAAAGAATGAAGTGGCATTCCACGTGTAAATGTTGTTATTAATCATTTGGTTTTCCCCATTCAAGTGTCCTGTGGAACGTCTACATTGTTCCGAAATTCATACCTGACTGCCAGCGATGATATCAAGCCAAACCAGGTGAGCCTCAAAAAAAAAAAAAAAAAAAAAAAATTTGAATGCATTTGTACACCCTGTCAAATAGTTTATCCAGCATATCCTTCCTTTGGCCTAGGCTGGCAGGAGATAATAGCGAGAAGGAATTTGAAAAGTTGCCACTCTTATGAAATTCCTCAAATAGTGTCTCCTGTTGTAAAAGCGTGTACTATTGATTAGCTGTGCAAAATTCCTCTCCTGAAATTGCCCCCACCTATACTGTGGTCCCCGACACACTTCACCACCTACAGATTCACCCATTCACAGACTTCTTATTTATTCATTTTTTTTGGGGTGCCAACCTCCATTTTTTTATGGAAAAAGCATATTGGCTGTATATCCCCACTTGTTCATGAATTTGGAGGGTTAAAAAAGAAAATAAAAATATCCGTGCAGTTCTAATGTCATTTAGTATATTGTTAAAGGAGAACGCAGATTTTTGTGTTGATGTAACAAGGCGGCCCCAATCAATCATATGCAGCATGTGCCCGCCACTCTTTTCCGTTGGTGTTTACCTACATTGCCTGAAAGCCTTCTCTCCCATCACCTCACCTTCCACCTCCCTCCATGCCTCCCTTCACTGCACTTCCACCACCATCCGTCTGCCGGACACCGCATCCTCCACAGGCCCCAGTTCAGCCCTGCACCATGGCCCCGCAGCCCCAACAGGACAGTCCGTCAACAGCCGTGCTAAAAGACTACGACCACTACCCACCCCCTCCCTCCTTCCCCCCCCCTCTG
>NW_017806068.1:0-19568 GCF_001891065.2 Hippocampus comes | reverse complement strand
CACACACACACACACACACTTTCACTCCACCATCACCCCCTCTCCTTTGATCTGTCTCTCGGGGACGAAATCATGGAGCACATGCAGGCCGAAGATACAGATGCGCATTCATGTATGTGTGCGATCAGACAGAGAAGCGGCAAGAGAGAAGGATTACCGGAAGAGTACAAGGTGGAGGACAGGTGAATAGATGGGATGCATTACAATCTTCCAAACACATGCACACAAATATGATGAACATTTCAATGTCACTGTCCAAGGTCAAATCCTCATCCCTGCATTAACCGTCCTTTAATACCTAATTCCTCTCTCACACTCTGTTTATCATCTCTCTCTGTGCTGTCTCCACACCCACACCCCCACACACACACAAACACATACAAACTGTTCTGTAAACTTTTCCCTTTACCTTAGCTGAATGAACAAGAATACTTCTTACACACTCTGTTTATCATCTCTCTCTGTGCTGTCTCCACACCCACACCCCCACACACACACAAACACATACACACACACACACACACACACGCATGACTACACGCATGGCTCCGTCGCTGGGTCCTTGAAGGCCCCTCTAAGCTGGGAGGAAGGAAAAGTACTTTTCTGCCTCATCAGCCTGCTAAGCCTGATGCGGAGAAAGCACAGCTAGAGTCTTTAGAACAAGAAGAATTCTTACAAGAATGAAGGTGAATAATAGGCCTATATCTTTAGGTTCTGTTCCTCAAAAGTATCACTATCTTTGTGAACATTATTATCTTTTTAAATAATCTGACATTAGGTAAAAAAAAAAAAAATCTAATGGAGCTAATGGAATGATGACCACATCAGTAATTATATTATAATTGTACTCGTATATCCATTACCTTTTAAAGGCTCGACCCACCGACAGTAGGTTTACTTTTCTTTAGTAACAGTTTAGTAGTTTGTCATTCTGTTGTTGCTGAGCGAGCTTCATTTATATGGCGGGTAACTTCAGTGTAGTCAAACTACTTGTAATCCATCATATCTTCTACCTTAGCTCTCTACATTTTCCCAGCAGATTTCCCGAGGCTGTTGGTAGCAAGCCCAAATACATCCGTAGTAAGTAAGCTATAGCCAGAAGTCAAAGGCCAAGCAAAGCAAACCAAGGGGCAAAATATGAGAAAGAGATGCTATCCATAAATGCATCAAATATTTTGCCCAGACTGTGTAGCTGTACCTAATATTGTGACCAGATGGGTGCTAGATCATCTGTTTTGTGGCTATTTAAAAACGTAGTGGGTCAGTTGTATGTCGTCGTGTTGGCCACGGCAATCAACTATAGTGTTTGTAATGTTCTTAACAAGTTAAAGCTGTGGGTTTTTTTTTTTCATTAAAGTTGGCCTGGCTTAGCTTTTGTTTGCATCCAATTGTGTCTCTTGTTAATATCTGGGAGGCAGATAAGAGGCACTGAATTTTTCTTTTGCTTTTAAATGTCAAGCACAGAGGACTTGGACCGTAATAGGTAGCTCTTTTGTGTTCAAATAGAGAAAGATAATTTCTAAAGACACTTCAGAAAATGTGTTTCAAAACCTTTATTCTATTTGGGTAGTTTTGCCTTTCTGCTGTCATCATGATATGGGAGGAATGCCAAAGAGAACAAAGGCTTTTTTTGGTCCTATTTTTAGAGTCTTGTGTTGAAACGAGGAAAATTATTTCTCTTGTACAAAGGGAGAGCGTTCGTAGAAGCGCACTGAGAAAATATATGCAGCTCTGTTTTCACAGACACTGTCCACAAGATAAGGGTAAGCTCCAAAGAAAAAACAATTCCAGTTCTAATTTCAAATCATCATATCCCGTTGAAAATAACGTAAAGTGAATTAATTTGTTCCAGCTCTAAACTGTCGGCATCATAAAATCAATTTAAATCTATAGCCACTGTTTTTAAAAATATTGTTAACTGGCATAAAATTATAAAAGAGGCTAACTCGTGTAAAATTGATTTCAACTATCATGAAGTAACACTCTTCTGTCATGGAAGCTACCTGACAGACACTTAATGAAGCGAGAACACGATTTTACGTTATTTAATTTTTTTACACGGTAGTTCTGTCCCCTTGTGGCATTTTTTTCGGCACTGTTAGAATCAACGCCTTTGCGTGTGTGGCTCAGCAGGCAGCAAAAGAACACATCGTGACCGTTGGGTTTCTTTTGTCCTTAGCTACTCATTTAATTTGGTCATTATGTAATTATTTGTTGAATCATGTAACACATGGTTCAAGTGGCCGTTACAAGTTCCTGTGAGTTTGCATCTGTAATTGATATTTCTTTTATTGTATTGCTAAGATTGTACTGCGGAGCTATACTTTTCCTCTGCTTTGCAACAAATTGAATTTGCTGGTTCTGGAGCTATCACGACCAGTTTCCTCTGCCATCACTAAACCCTTCATAAACAAACACAAAATAGAACCCAAACACACACACCTGTGGAGGTAATCTGGCATCGTGCATAGTTTTATTTTTCCAGAAATACTGAGAGAATGTATCACACAGGGGCATTCTGCTGTATTCAATAGGCAATATGTTTAATGTTGTGTTCATAGTTTGCTGCGGTGTAGGACGATTACACTAATGGCAATTTCCAATGTTTTCCCCCTGTAGCTATATCGTGTAGCTAAATCAAATCTCTGAATATGATACAGTGAAATTGTTCACCACTGCAGCCGCACCGTTACCTGCAAAGTCAGACTGAACTGTTCCAGACTGGGTATTTTTAGAGTGTCCTTCACTTTGAAGCCCCTGGCTAATCTTGCAGTGCATTAATGCACTCCACATATATGGAGTAGTTACAGGAATGTTTAGCTAAGCAAACTGAGGGGGCAGATTCTCAGGCAGGTAGGTAGGCAGCATTCTGGCAATCCCGTGTGTCAAGATAAGAGGGACTGAGTAAGCATTTTGAATATGCTATAAGGGGGGTAACATTGCTGTGTGCGCTGTAAACGAGTGAGTGGGCGAGTGACAGAGAGAGAAATAGATAGAGAGAGAATTGGGGTAAAACAGCAGTTTCAACTATTGTAGCGTGCAAGTGTGCTTTTGTGTGCGGTGATGTGTGTGAAATAGAGTGCTGCTGAAAAGGTGCAACTAGTCAAATATAATCCCAATAGAGTGTCAGAAATCTGTCAGTGTAACCTCCACACTTGCACCACAAGTAAAACAGTCCCATTGGATCTGTTATAAAAAGCATCTCTCTGTTTTATACATCATGAATCTTGATTTGTGTCAAATAAGCAGTTTATACGCATGTAAATGTTTAACAGGTCATCCTACTGTATATATTGACGAATGATGATGCACCTTGGAAGGCCAGAATGCTCATGCGTGCGCTAATATGACTATGTAGAGAATTGTGAATTCTCATGCTCTTCTCATTATTTTGTATGTATGTGTGTGTGTGTAGCAAGCGCTCCAGCCTCTCCAAGAGAGATGATGAGTCTGAAGGAACGCAAGATGGACTACGATTCCACAGCAACCAATGCTGGTTTCCATAGCAACAAAGGCGAGCACACATCCCGGAAAGATGGCATGGCAGGTGCGTATGAGTATGCGTGCGTGTGCGCGTGCTTGTGCGTGTAGTGAGTCTTTCTTTTCCACCAATCGCATTGTCGTCTCCAAGCAGAGTGCTCTTCTTTGTTCTTTTTGTTTGGTTAGTATGTAATCATTTGTCTCTATTTTTACATCTTTTCTTTGGTTGTGTTAGTCCTGGCTACTTGATTCGTATTGGAATAATGTACTTGCCAGCATTTTTAAGAAAGAATGAAGTGGCATTCCACGTGTAAATGTTGTTATTAATCATTTGGTTTTCCCCATTCAAGTGTCCTGTGGAACGTCTACATTGTTCCGAAATTCATACCTGACTGCCAGCGATGATATCAAGCCAAACCAGGTGAGCCTCAAAAAAAAAAAAAAAAAAAATTTGAATGCATTTGTACACCCTGTCAAATAGTTTATCCAGCATATCCTTCCTTTGGCCTAGGCTGGCAGGAGATAATAGCGAGAAGGAATTTGAAAAGTTGCCACTCTTATGAAATTCCTCAAATAGTGTCTCCTGTTGTAAAAGCGTGTACTATTGATTAGCTGTGCAAAATTCCTCTCCTGAAATTGCCCCCACCTATACTGTGGTCCCCGACACACTTCACCACCTACAGATTCACCCATTCACAGACTTCTTATTTATTCATTTTTTTTGGGGTGCCAACCTCCATTTTTTTATGGAAAAAGCATATTGGCTGTATATCCCCACTTGTTCATGAATTTGGAGGGTTAAAAAAGAAAATAAAAATATCCGTGCAGTTCTAATGTCATTTAGTATATTGTTAAAGGAGAACGCAGATTTTTGTGTTGATGTAACAAGGCGGCCCCAATCAATCATATGCAGCATGTGCCCGCCACTCTTTTCCTTTACCTACACCCTACATTGCCTGAAAGCCTTCTCTCCCATCACCTCACCTTCCACCTCCCTCCATGCCTCCCTTCACTGCACTTCCACCACCATCCGTCTGCCGGACACCGCATCCTCCACAGGCCCCAGTTCAGCCCTGCACCATGGCCCCGCAGCCCCAACAGGACAGTCCGTCAACAGCCGTGCTAAAAGACTACGACCACTACCCACCCCCTCCCTCCTTCCCCCAGCCTCTGCCTCCACAGCCTCCGCCTCACAGCCAGAGCAGGAGCTTCGACGAGGCCTACTACGAGGACCAGGGACCGCCTCCGCCGACCCAGCCCCAGCCCCAGGTCCAAGCACAGGCTCAACCTCAGGCCCAACCCCAGCAGGCTCCCAGCTCCGCCGGGCCTCCTCGGGACCCACGGGAGGACCTGCGCATGCATCTGGGCCTCAAGTCCACTGGCAACTATGTAGACTTCTATTCAGCATCGCGGCCGTACAGCGAATTGAACTACGAGACCAGCCACTATCCAGCCTCGCCTGACTCATGGGTCTAATTAGGCTGATGAAGACGATGTTGTCGATGATGAAGAGGGGTTCACATGTGTCTCTGTGTGTGGAGGG
Organism: Hippocampus comes; assembly: GCF_001891065.2. Classification (NCBI taxonomy): domain Eukaryota; kingdom Metazoa; phylum Chordata; class Actinopteri; order Syngnathiformes; family Syngnathidae; genus Hippocampus; species Hippocampus comes. Next base: position 14,545 of record NW_017806068.1, on the reverse strand, counting down.
GATTTTTGTTGTTGTTGCTTTATTTCCAAGCACATCAAGTTTGCTGAGTAATCTTGAACCCCCTGACAAGGACTTTTGATGCTCTCTCAAAACAAGAGCAAGAAAGTGTAATGAAGTCAGGACAAGTGACAAACAATGCATGTGCATGCATTATCTTTTTTCGGTTTTTTATTTTAACCACCGCTCACTTTACATCTTCAACCCCAGCTCTGCTCACCTGAGTGAGTGCAAGGTGTGTGAGGGGCCAAAAACACTCTGGGCAGAATAAATAAGTCATGAAAGAAAGCAAACACTAAAGGCACAGGGAGATGACTAAAGAGGAGGAGGCGAGCGAGGGATGACCGTATGAAGGGGATTGAAGAGCTTTTATTCGCGGGAGGAGTCCTGACCGTTTGTTGAAGGCGGCGAGAGCAAAGAGAGGATGACTCGCATGAGGAGGTCAGGAAGAATGGAAGCATATCAGATGTGAGGAGCAAAGTGGGTCCCTCCTACTTTGCCTAAACGTAGCATTGCTTCTGTCCCCTGCCCTTTTTTGTTTTTTGTTGTTATTCTTGTCATTGCCTTTTTGCCCATGGAAGCCTCTGTTTTTATTTTTACGCGATGTCATTTTTTTCTACTTTTTTTTAGATTTTTCAAGAAGTCATTTTATGTATTACAAACGTAACGGTGCTCACAATTTTTCTTTCATTTGATGATTGTTTGTGATATGGTTTTAAGAGGAAAGCAACAAAAAAAAAAAAAAACATGAATAAGAACACAAGAAGCGGACTTGAAGACCACAATGGAAGTCAGCACCATCCCAATTTTGCAGTATTTGTGTTAGTCGAACTTCATCCAATTGAATATTTTGGTGGAAAATGGAAATGCACACACACGGAGAGTGCTTTTTCACTGCCTCAAAAAGAATATCTTTCCAAGCACAGTTTGTGTTTGAGAAAGCTCATCTTGTCTTTAGTGAAGGAGGGGACAGCATCATCACTTCGTCAAGAGTAAATATTGTACAATCCAATGTAAACTAAAGTGACGAAGGACAAGAAAGACCATGCCAAACTCCGACCTCTCTCGGGTCAATCCTGGATGACTTTAAACGGACATTCCGTCTCAGTTTTCAGACACTGACTGGATGTCTCGCTCTGCTGTTTGTAACTTTTATGTCGCTGTGCCCCCCCATCTGGATATTACTGGGAAATATGGGTAGCTTCCCTTTGGTGTACTGTGCAGAGCTGTCCTTGGTGTCAGCTGAGCAATTGCGGGCGCGTGTACGGATGCGTGTGCGTTTGTGTGCATGTCGGTGACAGAATGTGTGGCCTGCGTGCAGACACATTCATTCGGGTGAACGTATTTATGCATGCATGTGTGAAGTCGTGCGTGTATGCCTCCGTTGTGTGTCTGTACAAATCAATGTCCATGCAAGGCATTCTTACCGACGGTCAGTCTGGTTTTGCTAATCACGGTCCAATCACTAGAATGAATTGTTGAAATAGAATCTATAAATATATGAATATAAATATATAATTTTTATGTGCAGATATCCGTGTCACTAAAGCGCAGTGTTTGCAGAGAAAAAAAAAAAAGACGTGGTGTACAAACAGAACTTGAATTCACTTGCTCTAATCGTGAAACAGCGGCTCCCTGGCGCCCCGCCCGCCCATCCTTCCCCTGATGAGACGACAGAGAAATCCTACCTGAAGATGCTCAGGCTCTGGTGCGAGTTGTGTGTTACTGTGTATTCATGCTTCTTAAATGACCCTGCTGAGAAAGGACCGTATTTGAACACATGCAGAAATTAAAAAAATTCTTGGAGCAAACATTAACCAGTTCCTTTAATATTTGAGTAAAACAAGATGCTACATGATCCCCCATACCAGCTGCTAGCAGAAATCAGGGCACACTTCAGTCATGCATAACTTTTTCCCTTTTTTTGAAGCCTCTTTAAAAGGTTTTTGCTAGAAAACATTTTTTGCTCTCGGGTTCTCACCCGGTCGACCCCCTTAGATGTACATCCGCGGCTTTTTTTTTTTCTGACACTTGGAAGCGATGCAGACAGCCTTTGATCACCAGCACCTTTAAGGTAGAATGAGGAGCACTTTAGTAAACAGACGCTTATTTATGCATTCAGCAGACCTGAAAGAGCATTTGGTTAGCATTCATAAGCGGCCGCTTCCATACTTCACGTGTTGATATCGACTATTATCTTGGCTCTGCTGGTTGTACTGGGGATGACTAAAGAGAAACATTTACAATCCATTTTGTACTTTTATCAACTGAGTAAACTAAGACATAAACCGCCAAGAGTTAGATACTCACTTATAGTGGGCCTTGGTGTTACATTTTGGGATGTTACCATTCTAGCCCTACCCACAGTGGCTTTTTTTTTTCCAGAGCTGCCAGGCTGAACTCATGGTTTGATTGATTAAAAAAACAAATAAATAAATAAGAAAAGCCTGGAGAAAATGATGAACATTCAAAACAAAACAGGAGCTAGCCTTAAAAATGAGGCTCTTATTGTCTCATCACAGTCTACACCAGGGAGTTGAATGTGTGTTTGGGGGGTGGGCTACTGAGTGCAATTTCCCTGTATTGTTTTGATGAAGTTAAGATTGCCGTTTGGAGCTACAGTATTCACACAAGGTAATTAGTTTTGATTACCAGCAGATCCTCATTTAACAACCACCCTGTATTGTCTGTAGCTCAGTTCTCGCTTCTTTGGAGAATTAGGGGCAATCGGTTGAGTATATCATTTTTTTTTTTATCAAAATATCATCTTTTTTCAAAACAGTCTTTATACATCTCTTCTTCTATAGAAACGTTTGTGGTTCATTGAAGAGTATACTGTGCGCACTGAAGCCTGCACAGCTGAACAGAATCTGTTGGGTATCTCTAATGGACGCGTAGCGATTGTTCTAATTTGACTGTTTTTCAACAGCTTTCACCACCCATCAGAAACAATTTAAAGGGAAAATGTCTTTTTTCTTTTCGTGGCTCAAACTGTCACCAGGATAAAACCTTTATTTGCGAGTTATGTTTCAGGTAACGTCTGAACATTCCTCACCATCATACAGGGTCAGGAGAAGTACAACTGTTCAGGGAGAACAAATTCCACAAGACAGGATGATAACGATGGCATCGGAGCTGAGAGTTCAACCTTAGGACCTCTCAAATGGGAGGACGATGTGCTCGCCGCTATTTCTCCATGCTGCCGAATCGAAACTAAAACACGCCAAAAGAAGTCAAATGAGTGGTTGGTAGTTATGTCAGGGAATCACTGAATGTTTTCTTATGGTTATCATTGCACTTTTTCGCTCTCTTTACTGCTCGTCGTCTGGCACATACGCACATCATGGTGCTCCGTCAGATATTGAGCGGCCTATGCTGGAGATGGGTCTTGACTATTCATGCATGTTGGTGCTGCTGCAGGTGAGCCGGCTGTCTCCCGCAGAGAGTGCTGCGTATGCGTAAGTGTGTGCATGTGTATGTTTGTGCGTGTGTCGGACACGTGAGGAATTTCAGAAAATGACAGCAAAGCGTTGTTTACAGAGAATACTTGAAGGCAATCATGGCTGTTAACTACTTCTGCTGCCACAGAAGAAGTTGGTATGGGGGAGCAGGAAGCTGCATATGGGGCACGCGAGAATGAAACACAAAAGGCAACGGAGAGAAGACATCTCTCCATAGCCGCGTGATGAGATGTTCCGTTCTATGCTGGCACCTCACACTGAATTGCTGGCCAGTAGCTGCTACAAGGACGGTCTACATCCATACTTCAAGCAGCCAGTGATCGAAGGGAACCAAAGGCATGATTTCATGCGTTTGAGGGAGTGCATGCATGTGGGTGCATGAACCTGTCTGTCAGTTTGAGCAAAAGCATTCACCTGTGACGTCCTCATTCTGTCTCTCTCCAAGATATTGACTGGGTGCTCCTCCTCTCACACGCACACGCGCGCGCACACACACACACACACACACACACACACACACACACACACACACGGTGAGGAGATATCAGCCATGGGCAGTTGAGGAGATCACTGACTTTAGGAAAGGATTCCACCCAAGGCAGTTTTAATATGTGCCTTGGATTTACACTCTGAGTAAATGAATGCTCTCTGTGCTAAGTCATAACTCTCCCTATGTACATCAAAAAGGAAAATGGAGGGAACACCTAAAATGACCCATAAAGGACGGCAGAGGTAATGGCAGAGCTTTTCATGAGTTCAGTGTTAGTTTTCTGCTTTGGAAACAACACAAGAGCAGGCACAAAATGCTCACAGCTAGAGATTGAAATGAAGTGAAGCGGTACTTTGCTTCTTAGTGGCCACGGACGTGTATACAATTGTCAATGGGCACAACATTACATTCGAATGGGTGGGTAATCTTTCTCTTATCGGGGGCATTTCCTTTTTAGACTAAAAGCAGAACCACACTAATACGCGTTGCTTTACTAATTAACTCAAAGGGTGATGACGACGGAATGCTTAGCGGTAGGCCACCATTAGATTTCTTGTCAATGCTATGACGATTGATGGTTTGACATTGCTTTGCCATGTTGTTCTTACTTTTCAATGTCTTCCTCGTCTGCTCATGATGTCTTTGTCTCCACCTGCCCTCGTCTGCCCTGCTCCCCTTTTGGCAACCAATCAGGTCTCTCATTCTGCTCATGTCTTTCACAGGAATGCCTCATTGTCTCGACAGTTTGTTCGGTTCCCCGCTGCCTGTCATCGTGAGTGGCGAGGACCCCTTATTTGAGTTGATTGACATTGATTTGTTGACTTTGCAACCTGGCCTTTGGACTTTTGGTATTTTTTTGCTCCTGCTACCATGTGCTTTTGTTTGCCATTTTGGGAGGGAATAAATACTTTTTTGATATTCCCCTGAACTTCTGGCTTGCCTGCTTCCCTGCAGTTGGGTTCACCTTATACTGTATCTGCAAACCACCACAACTCCCACTGATTGATTGTACCGGTAAAAGTCTCTCTGCTTGAAGTACTCCCTGCTATTATGTTGTTAATCAAAATCACATCATAGTCAACTTGTTGAATCAGTTTTAATTTTAAAAATCCAAACGTATAATAGGACACCGCTCCCAATTTTCAAACTGTCCTGACCTGCATGTGAAGCACTGACCAACGTTTGAACAAACAAACAAAAAAGAAAAGTAGCTTTCTAAAGTTACATACAGTGCAAGAACAAGACTTGGCAAGAATGAATTTTAAAATTGCTTTAAAAGACGTTAATCATAGATAGGGTGGAGATCAAAGCATTCATTCACCCATTGTAAATAGCACAGCCACCTGATGCAGCACATATGCAGTTGCATCTATGCTGCATTATATCTTATATTCTATATGTAAGCTTATGTTGTATTGTTAATTATCATTTTATATTTGAGCATCATATTATTTCAGGTTAAGCATACCTAAATTATATTCTGTTGTTTAATAATTGCTTAGACATTTTTTTATGTTGATAGGTTCTGTGTTGTCTCTCGTAAGATATAATAAAGGAGACGAGGCGTGTTGGATAGAACTCGTGGGACTCTTTACTTCAAGCATGCACTCTGCAACCTAACTACTGTGGCATGCTGGGTAATGAAGTTCTTATGTTATTCTACTCATGACATCACAGGTTCTGATTGGCTGTTGAAGTCAGAGAAGCAGGAAGTGATTTTAGTTACCTGAGTTGCGTTCTCGAACTTTCTGCAGTGCAGACGTCTTTTTTCCCCTTTTAATAAACTGCATTAAAGGATTCCATCTGTCCTTTTGTCATTCGTAAACAAGAGCTATCCACTAAAAACAACGACCCCCTCAACTTGCATATATTTTACATTGCATTCTGTGCTGTATACAGTTCATTTTTTTAAACACGTATTTTGTGCATGCAAATATTTTGTTTTCTTTTTCTACTTTCTTCCCTCCAATTTTGCTGCTGTAGATTGCGAATTTCTCCATTGTGGGACAAATGAAGGTTTTCTTAGTCTTATTTCTAAAATCTGTTAACATTTTATGACCAATAAAGTTTTTGTTACAAAACGTCACGTCGCACGCTGCACCCGTGACGCCATGACGCATCGTTCCCAAACAATTCTGAGGAAAAGCCACGTTGACGACTCCAGACTGGAGTTCCGTGCTGAATTTGGGCCAGAATCAAGCGAGAAGAAGCCAGCGCACACCCTGACGGCGACACACTTTGCAGCCTGAAGTATGTCGTCTCCACCGAAAGAGAAGGTCGAAACCAGGGGTGGACATCCTCCTGCAGGTAAAGCTACTCCATTGTTTTTATTTACAGTTTTCTTGCGCGTCTCAAGGCCTAATCATGTTGTTTAGGATCGTTGCGAAAGCCAAATGTGTTGCAGGGCACCGAAAAAGCAATATGCCCCTTTCAGGATTGCACGGATACGACGAACAATCTTATTTTTGTGTTTGTGGTCGGCAGTGAGCATTTGTGCTACGTTTGCGTCCCTAATATTCGAGCTTGTTTTTACTTCCTGCTTGACGAGTGATCTCCAATTCGCACCTCAAGTCACAGAACGGTCATTTTTTTAATAATGGCATGATTATTTCGAGGCGTCTGACAAGAGTGCAGTTGCAACCGCATGGTGACGTGGAGGTTCGTGAGCGAGGAGGCTCATGGACGTATAACGTGTACGTGGACAGGCCACGGCGGCCTCAGCAGCTGCACTGATAACGCATTCAGATAAGGTGACATTTCAGTGTCAGACCTTTTGAGTTCAAAGGTGGCTATCCAATAGGAATTGCCCAAGTGCACACGCTCTGTGGACATTTGCAGAAAATAACATCTCCCATTTTGGTAAACGATAAATCCGTCAAGCTACATAAATGTGGCGCTCACACGACACCTTGCATCATGTTGATAATTTCAACATTTAATACCCTGAAGCAGTGCAAACCAGTCACTTACAGTCCACTCAGAAAGCGACTGCTTAGACTGACCTTGCCCCAATTCTTGTAGGAAGCGTGCATTCAGATATAATACAATATAATGCTGTTTATTTCAAGGGTCGATTTACCATTAGGCAGACACAGCCAGCCAGTTGTCTGGGCCCCTAGATAAAGTTTCCTTTGATTAAAAAGAACCTCTGCTCTTCATTTACTTGCTAAAAAAAACACATCAAATTGCTTGATCTGTCCTCATAGCTTTGATTGTTGAGTGTTCCGCTCTCTCTTCTCATGCAATGGACTATTCCATCTTCTCCCTGGCCTTTGCAAACTTGATACAGGAAGTCTCTTGAAAATGTTTGTGAGGAAAATGAAGTGGGGTTACCCCAGTGGAGTGCATTTTTGTTGTTGTTGTTGTTGTTTTTTCTTTTTAATTGCCAGTTTTAAAGCACCCGTACGTGTACCTAAAGAGTATATCATTTCATCAACATATAAAGTACATTTTTAAAACAAAATGAAAAAGATGATAAAATAAGAAAACGTTTTAATTGCCAGTTTTAAAGCACCCGTACGTGTACCTAAAGAATATATCATTTCATCAACATATAAAGTACATTTTTTTAAAAAAATGATAAAATAAGAAAACCTTTGTCTCACAATGGAGACATTCCCAAGGAACGTTTTTTTTTTTTTTTTTTTTACTCAACAGTACAGCAAATGTAGAAAACCATAGAATACCGTGAAATAATTTATTACAGTCTTGAGTGCACAGTCTTGTGTGGCCTTATCGTAGCATGTTTACAATTGTTGATCATGTAATCCCCTAGCCCGAAATGAATCCCCACTATTTATGGGGGATAGGGACCAAGACGGCAAAGAACAGCTTTATTTCCCCAAATAATTGAATTGAATCAACAGATCTCATGACGGCACACGACAGCCGGTGCTGGTGGGACAGTTGGGTGCTTCGAACGCCGCTGACACGGCTTTGTACTCTGGTATTATTACTTTGCTGAAACTGCCGGATCAAGGCAGTGACGACCTGAGCGTGTGGTCTAGCAATGTTCCGCTGAGCTGTTGCCCATAATCCATGTCATGGATTATTCAAGTATTGTGATATTTGTTGCTGCTCACATGAGGAATGAGACCTCCTCATATGTGGTCGTGACTCAAATTGTCTTTCTCAAACCTGTTTGTGTTGCAGTGAAGGCCGGGGGGATGAGGATCGTGCAGAAGCACCAGCCGACTGCTGTTCCGGAACCTCCGCCAAAAGATGACGATGAGGAGGAGTATGTGAGCAGTAGGTGAGCTTCACTCGTGCTCGTATAAGTATACGGTATGTACGGGGTCACGGCTGAATTCGCGCCGCAGGCAAAATCTGAAAATGACACGTGTGGCTCAATTCAAACTGCAACTCAATTCTGATTTATTAATTTTTTTTCATGCAGTGTGAACAGTATAATGAGAATCTTGTAGTGTAGAACAAACTAACATTTATTTTTCCTCTTCAAGACCTGGCAGCTTGATTTCAAAAGCACGTTTCATACATGAGGCAACTCAATGTGCTTCACACAAGCAAAGACAACACTCTTTAAAAAGAGAACAGTTAGCGACATTCAGAAGCAAAGCGGCGAAAAATAGCTTCCCTGAATTACGAGAAGAAGAGAAAATGTTAAGATTTAAACCATTTTAAGAATAAAGTAGTTTAAAAAAAATCCTAAAAGAAATGATTAAAGAATAAATAAATAAATGATTAGAGGACCTCAACCAAAAATGTAAGTAAAGTTTTTAATCTGGATTCGACAGCTTCACTCCTGTTGCATGCAGCATAAGCATCAAATGTAGCTTCACCACGTTTACCTTGAAGTCTGAATCCACTAAACGACCCAAGTCTGCAGATCTCAGAGCCCGACTGAGTTTATATTTAATCTGCATTTCTTTGATGCATTCAGGACCTCCAACCATTCAGAGATTGATAGACCGGCATTAGAATTTCCCAACTGCAAATGTGGGGTATGACGGTGAATTTCCATTCCCATTTGCAGATGGTATAAATAAAGCGGGTGCAGACGGTATATTCACATGTTGCGTGCTGATGAGAGCTGACAAGCCGTGCAACGGCAGAGCCCTTTACCATCAGTGCAATAATTTTATGCACATTTTTGCAGTCACGCCCGATTATATGCACTCCCTACGCACAGCATTAGGTACACCTGCGCAATCTAAAAAAAAAAAAAGAACCCAAATACAAAAATTCTGCCTCCACAAAGATAACAGCGCCAACTTCGATTGACACAATCCAAAAAAGTCTTCTTGTTTTGTACTGCCACCGTCGAACAGCCAATGTTGTCTTGAATCAAACTTCCATCGGAGGCACAGCAAGCCGAATACAATTTGTTTGCTTGAACAACATCGCAATGATCTCCGCAATTTTATTCTGTGAAATACCGGTCTTTGTCCACACAAAGTTTGTGTCGAGTGCCATAGTTGCACTCCATCAGTAAAAAAAAACTCCTCGTCGCACCCTCCATGAGTCAGACTGATGGACGTCCAGCAGGTGGCTAGTGGGTAAATTTCACATCAGGTGCGACCAGTGAAGCGTTGTAGTCAGGGGAGCACCTGCCGAAACCAATCTAGCCCAGATGGACAGATGGGGCAAAGGGAGGTGGAGAGACAGCGGCCCCTGTTTACGCCGGAGATGAGGAGGAAAGTCGAGGATGGGGATGGCAACGCAAAGGTCAGGGCCGTGTAAGCAAACGCATGAGAGAGACGAAGAGCTTGGCGTGGATGTTTTCTTTTTTGATGCATCAAACAATATCCGTGGAAATGTGTTGTATTGTCACTGCGCTGAAGGCATCACTTGCAAGCAACCGACAAAGGGCATAAATAATGCGGGCCCCGCGTGTTTGCTGCTTAAATTGGTTGCGGCAGCAATCAAAACCCGAAGCGCTCATGCCAAAAGAAGAGAGCGCAAAGCAAAGTTAGGCGTTCCACTTAAACAGGGAGTACGTGTTGAGTCTTCAAAATTTAAGGGGGTGAAATGCCCTCGGCTGGCAAAATGAGTGCATCGATACTAACGCTGGAGCTCACGCGCGTTAAAACTCAGCGACGGTCGTTTGGCAACTCGTTCGAGGCTGTTGTGCGGCAAATTGAGTTCCTGGACGCAAAAGTGAAGCGGGGGAATGCGGGCAAGTGAACAAAATGCAGCGTGCTTCAGTTTCTGTGGCAACCACCTCCCTGCCCACGGCAACAAAGTTTCTGCGCTGCTCAAGCACAGGGAGCCGGGCGGGGCGGCGAGTGGCCGTTTCCAGAAGAATGCTCGACATAAAAAAAACAAACAAAAAAAAAAACAACATTTTTCACTCTTTGAACTCGCTGGTGAATTAGCATCCCGACTTCTTGGCTCCCCCTCAAACGCCAGGCTTCCTCAGTGTTTCCCTCATGAGGCAAAAAACGTCGGCAGTCTTTCTTACGGCTCTCTGCTTCCCCCTGCAGGCTCTGCACGCCGGTCAAGAAAAATGTCCCTCGCCAACTCTTTCTGTACAAAATGTCAACTCAGGAACCTTGAAGTGAATGCAATTGAATGTAATTTACTAGTCATTGCCTTGGTTAATTGTAGGCTCATCATAGCTGTTAATTACCGGCTTCCCCCCCTGCTCTTTTAAACCCGTTAAAATTCATTTTCCAAACCCAAGAACGTAGTCATCCTTAAAAATAACAATTAATCCTTCATTCCACTTTCAAATGCTGAATTAGAATGGTGGCTTATTTATGATGGTATAGCAAAAAAAAAATAAATAAAAGTGACCATAAAATGTCTTAAAATAATGTGACAAAATTGAAGCCGATCTCCTGCTTGTTGTCCCGTGAAGTGAACGTGAGGTCTGAGTGGCTTCCTTTAACCTGCAGACACCGTGAGTCAGTGTCACCGTTGGTAAAAAGTTGCTCCTATTTTATACTTCAATCGAGTTCTCCATTGCTGCGTATTGTTTTGACCGTTGTCGTAGAGTCCCCTGTGCTCGTCGTCGAAGGGATTTTTCAAGGTGGGCACCACGACGGTGGGGTGACAACGCTGTAAAATTAGACGCCGGCGCTCGTTTGTCACGTCAAGGTCGAGCCGCTCGTCTTTTCCTCAGCCTCCATCTCCCCCCCCTCGTTTTCTCTCCTCGAACGATCCATTATTATTATTGTTATTGCTGTGAAGGTGTTTGCCTCCCATATGTCCTTCTCTGCCCTTTGGCCTCCCTTAGGCCTGGGCCACACACCGAGCCACGCGGTTGACCGCAACGGACATAGACCATTGCGGGGAAAAAGTAGCTGACTCGTGTCCACACACCACGTGATTGAGCACAGCACATTTACCGACGCGCTTCAATGGAAAAACTGCCATCCTCTCTCGGGTTCGGAGGCTCCACATTTGATTTACTGTATTGCGTTAGTTTGAATTGAAACAGAAAAAAAAAACTGTCGTAATTGTCAAGAAAGGAGCAGATAGCCACAAAGAGAATGTGTGCTATTTATTGTATGTCTTGAAATGAAGGAAAACAACAAGCGGACACATCGCACGGCATTTTCTCCCTGCACCTCTACCTCCTTTTGACATCCAGTAGCTGTGAGCTCCAGTTTTTGGCTCGGATGAATGGGGGGGGGGGGGGGGGGGGCTGAAGCTCGTGGGAGCTCCATCTGGTGTGTGTTTGTGTGCGCCTCTGTGTACTATGTAATGTAAGGGGTGCGCTGTTCAGACAACTTAGCTACTTTGAATTATGTCTCGGTAGCGGTTTTGAGATGTGTCTGTAAATGGAGCTCCACTTTGTATCAAGTGCAACCCTCTCAGGCCCTTCTTTCAGATGATTAGTTTCTACACACGCACACACTCAAGAGACATTGGCATAAATTCTGCACATTGTATCATGCTCATTGCTTAATAACTTGTCTTTTCTCTTCTTTCTTTTCAGCCCACCCAAGGCCCCGTTGATTGTGTCCGGAGTGGTTACCAAGGTAACACATCCACAGACACGCATTCAGACATTTAACGTTAGCATCGTGGAAATATAATCCTTTCTTAATAATACAGTGAGTTTGTCTGGAGTCGAACAAAATGAAATTCTACCATGGCAAAGGCTGTTCAATCCCGTCTGTTGTGTCAGGAAGAGTGAGCCCAAATACCTCCGCAGAGATGAGAACCACTCGATGCCAGTCTTCGGAAATGCTTGATTTTAGTTATTGTTGCAGAGGTTGGCCCAACCAGTTCGAAGGTTTTCGAAGCTTTCTTTTCATAATGGGCCATTTAACTTTCAAGATCATTTGGGATTACTTAGGTTCTGCTTATCTGATGTCTAATTTGTTGAATCTTAAACATGAAAACGGAGAAAATACCCCCTCCCCCAAAACATTGAGACAGGGGCACATACTTTGTCGAAGTCACTTTTGAGGATATGGAGAGAATCAGGTATTAGCACGAAGTCATCAACGCACAAAACTTGATTTGACTTTTTTTTTTTTTGTCTGACTCTACTCAGGGCGATAAGGACTTCACCCCGGCTGCTGCCCAGGTGGCGCACCAGAAGCCCCAGCCTGGCATCCCCAAGCTGCCCCCCTCTCAGCACATCAACCAGCACATTCACCAGCCCCGTAAGTGAGTAAGTGCTACACTGTGGCCATGCTAACTCCACCAGTCGGCCTTCCCAACTGAACACAATTTCCCGCAAGTTATGGATGTCCTCTGATTGATTGGTCTTTTTTTTTTTTTTTTTTTTTTTGTCTGTTGTGAAATTGTCTGCAACAGAGGCCTAATACTATTCTGGCTATTGTTTAAACCCCAGTCCTGAAACCTGCCCTGCATTGGTGCTGCACTGATAGTGGTGCACTTTTGTCTCCTCTTTCCTTCTTTTTGAAAGTCGTAATTGATATCTGTATGTCTATTCTTTAATCGATCGAACGGTCAACACAATAGCAGTTGATGAAGTGAGACCACAAAACTTACCAATTAAAAAGACAAAAGGCTTTGTACATACTTAACAGGCCAAAAGACCCTAACCGCAAATTATAGAGGTCATCTGTTTTTGGTAACTCCCCCCTCCCCGCCTCCGCCACCAAAAAAAAAAACCCCAAAAAACAATGAAAACAATCTGATTGAAAACATGTTTTCATAGTCAGGCGGTTGTTGCATTGCATGTGGGCCACAAAAAGGAGAAACTGCATTCTAACCAATAAACATTCCAGCAGTGCAACCACTAATTGGTCAGTCTTAATGAAGGGAAGAATCCTTTGAACTGAATGGCTCATTCGTCGGTGCCCTCAAATATCGCGTCAACGACTTAGTTAGCTGCTTGATGTGAGCCACCAAGGTGTATTATAAAGTGTAACATAGCAAATCTTAATGCAGTTGACTATTTAGCTTTTGCATCCTCCTCATCGCTGCACTGTTAATGTGGTCTGCACACACAACCTGCTTTAAACAAAGATAATCCCGGAGTGCCTGTTGACATCCTGCACTGTACTGTTTTATGTTTCATCTATTTCAGCAGCTAATCAAGCCAAATCCTTTGCAAGTTGTGTACCTTATATCGGAAGCAACAGAGATGTATGATGTTTTTTTGTTTGTTTGTTTTTTGGGAGGGGGCTTTCATTCAAACGTTAACAAACCCAAGAGTCTGAGTAGATAACAAGCCAAACAAAAAAGCCCTGTCGCCAAAAAACATCAAATATGTAAATTGGAAGGAGAAAGGTGTAAAAAAAAAATACTTCACCATTCCATCTTTTTGGTTGTGGTTAACGGTGTTCTGTTCCACACAAGCCTTCTGTATTTCCAACATATCAAGACACACAAATCACCGTCACTGCTGTGTTGCAGCAGTAAGAAGTACAAATCATTTCCTTTTAATTTAAGATGAAGAATTTTATTGTTGCTGTCTTTCACATTTCTCTTGCATTAAATCTTCCACTGTTTCAACTGGAGTTTGGTATTGGTTGTGGTTGTCGTCGTGAATAAAGACAGAAATGATCATAAATTGTCTCTTTATTTCAATTAAATGACGGTTATAAAAAACAATGTCTGGAAGCTTGTTTATTGTAATACTCCTTGGCTGCATCCCTGAGTGAATTCACACACACACACACACGCACTGATGAGGGCTCAGCTGGCGTTTTGGAAAAGAAACAACGGTGTCTCTCTGAGATGTCAGCCTCCTATCCCAAGCCACACGCACACACACGACGCACACACGCAAAGAAGCGCGTACACCAGGTGGTACTTAATGTAATCCATTTTTGCAAGCAGGTGTCATGTCAGCTCGCGTTAACCCAGTAAAGCAGCTCGCACAGTATAACGGACCAGCCAGATTCAGTGAGCCGAAACATCAAATTACACCTGACACAACCCCCATGCTTGTAGAATCACACACACGACCTGTGAAATACACTAAATATACAGCTTATATTTATCATTTTAAAGAGTGTCAACTTGAAAATATGCATACTAAAATATAAAATAATGGCATAGTCGAACTGCATAGTATTTGAATTGACAAATACAGTATGTACGAGATAAAATGGATTTATCCATGAATTGCAAGTAATTAATAACTGGAAAGCGTTTTTAGCCGAAAAAAAAGGCCATGTATTGTAAGGCGTTTTTAGCCCGAAAAAAA
>NW_017806067.1:810647-810757 GCF_001891065.2 Hippocampus comes | reverse complement strand
GTAAGGCGTTTTTAGCATGAAAAAAACGACAGTATCGTAAGGGTTTTTTGCCGAAAAAAACGGCATAGTATAGTAAGGCGTTTTAGCACGAAAAAAACGACATAGTATAG
>NW_017806067.1:800764-809945 GCF_001891065.2 Hippocampus comes | reverse complement strand
CATGGTCGTTTTTTTGAGCTAAAAACGCCTTACTATCCATGGTCAATTTTTTTCAGCCAAAAACACCTTACTATACATGGTCGTTTTTTTCGGCTAAAAATTGGCTAAAAACGCCTTACAATACATGGTCGTTTTTTTCGGCCAAAAACGCCTTACTATACATGGTCGTTTTTTTGAGCTAAAAACGCCTACTATCCATGGTCGTTTTTTTGAGCTAAAAACGCCTTTCGATACATGGTATTTTTTTTCAGCTAAAAAAGCCTTACTGTACATGGTCTTTTTTTTTTTCTAGCTAAAAACGCCTTCCTGTTCATGGTTGTTTTTTTTAGGCTAAAAACGCCTTACTTTACATGGTCGTTTTTTTTTTCAGTTAAAAACGCCTTACTATTCATGGTCGTTTTTTTTAGCTAAAAACGCCTTACTATACATGGTCGTTTGTTTGAGCTCAAAACACCTTACGATACATGGTATTTTTTTTCAGCTAAAAATGCCTTCGTATACATGGTCTTTTTTTTTTTTTCGCCAAAAATTCCTTCTTATTAATGGTTTTTTTTTTTTTTTTTTTTTAGCTAAAAACGCCTGACTATTCATGGTTGTTTTTTTAGCTAAAAACGCCTTACTATACATGGTCGGTTTTTTGAGCTAAAAACGCCTTACTATACATGGTCGTTTTTTTCAGCTAAAAACGCCTTCGTATACATGGTCTTTTTTTTTTGTTAAAAACGCCTTACTATCCATGGTCGTTTTTTTGGAGCTAAAAACGCCTTACTATACGTGGTCGTTTTTTTCAGCTGAAAACGCCTTAGTATACATGGTCGTTTTTTTCAGCTAAAAACGCCTGACTATACATGGTCGTTTTTTTGGAGCTAAAAACGGGCTAAAAACGCCTTACTATGCATGGTCGTTTTTTTCGGGCTTCTGAAAAAAACAACCATGTATAGTTAGGTATTTTTGTTTGCGTATGATTATGGATAATTGTTTCCGCTTCAACACAGCAAACGGGAAGAGCGTGGTGCTGAGAATAAAGTCAGATAAACAAACCCTTTGTCTGTGTCTGTAAATTATTGGAAAGCAAAGACTATATCACAGACAACTATTTCTTTTCAAAGGAGCCGCACCCCACACAATGGTAAATAATTAATAAAAGATGCAGAAATATGTCAGACCAAATCTAAGTGTGTTTGTCTATTTACCAAGCCGTTGCAAACTCTTGGCTTTGTTGATGACGTCTTTGGCTGTCCTCTTCATGCCGCTTGTGGAGTGCAGATTCATATAGTTAGCAATAACTTCCCATCTGGGGGGGAGGAGAATGTATATGTGTGTGTGTGTGTGTATATATGTATATACACACATACACACACATGTGCAAATACAAATCTATGTCCACACAGTAGTTTTTAGCGATGCCTATCAACCAAAGTATTCCCCCCAAATTGTCGTCAAAGGTCAAGTCATGATGCACGGCCCGCATCTGACCTGGCGTTGGTTCCAGCCGGGAAGAGGTTGACGGCCTTAATGAGCAATTGGAGGTCTTCCTCATTCCAACCTTTCCCGCCGCCACCCCCGCCCACTGCTCCGCCTCCGCCGGCCTGCTCGGCGCCGCGAGAGGCCTGCATCGCCTGCACCTCGGCGTCCCGCTCCCTCTGAAGCTGCACGTTCACCTCCTGCACCTGCAAGGAAAGGCCCGTTGCAAGAGATGGGGCGCGCTGAAGGGACAGACAGCCCCCCGCCCTTCCGCCTTTTTTTTTTTTACCTGCTTCTCAACCGCCACTTTGCTGTCCTCCTTTGAAGCGGAGGCCAGGATTTCATTGAGGCTCTGCAGGCTGCGAGTGAACACGAGGACAACTTCTGTGACATGCAGCCAAAGCCAGATTGTTTTTGTGCCTGTGCGGGTACGACGACGCCGCCACGATATTTTACCTGGCGAGTTCGAGCCTGTCACAGAGCTTCTCCACCTCCTCCATCATCTTCACGTTTTCGGCCTCGCCGTCCGCAAAGTAATTCCAGTTCTGTGGGATGTGAAACAGAGCGGTTAGTCCGAGGGGTCACGTCTGGAGCGGAGTCGGCCCGGGAGTTCACCTTGCAGGAAGTTCTGAGCTTCTGCCTCTCCTTCTTCATGGCTTTCTTCTGGATGTCTTTTTCCTTCTTGGCCAGCTGGGCCGCCTGCTTGGCTTCTTCGTCTTCTTTTTCCTTGGCCAAACGAGCCGCCTCCATCTCAGCCTGGCGGACCTAAAAACAAGCGAGGCTGCCGTGACGCCATTCAGGAGCCGGTGCTCCAAGTGGGCCCTTTGGGACTTACTCGCTCCTTTTCTTCCTGCTCTTTCTTCTTGGCCTCGACTTTTGCCTTCTTCTCGGACTCCTTGCGGGCTTTCTCCTCCTCTTTGAACCTCTTGATCCTCGGATCGCAACTGTAGGCCGTATCTGTGTTGGACAAATGCAGGATGGCCACTTGGGTGATTCCTCAACCGCGTGCGTTGCGAGATGTTGCCACGTCTGTCGTCTCTGTACCAACTAGCGTTCGTATTCTGATCATCTCCTCCTTCTTCCTCTGAGCTCTGGAAGCTCGATTCTGCTTTTCGATCCATCTCCTCTCGTCTCGACTTCGGAGGGGGGAGAGAATAGGAAGGGCGCGTCAGTCACGGAAGGGCCAAAGGATTGCTTTCAAGTGCGAAAAAAGGTCTACCACTCAGCCTTGTCCTTCTCCTCTTCATCCAGGTACGAGAATTCCCTCCAGGAATCAAAATTGTACCTGCGTCAACAGAAAGAAGTTTAAATGGCCCGAGACGACCAAACAATTATTTGACAAGAATCAAGCGAACGGATGGCGGCGCAGCCCAAAGAATGATGCACATACCAAAAGGAGTAGAAGTTATCCACTTCTTCAAAGGAAGACTCTGTCGTGCCGATGCTGGGTGCATGCTTTTTGGTCGACCACCGGGAATTCCTCTCAAAAACAGCGGGAAACACCTGGAAGAAGTTTTCTTTGCCTTCCCCCTTGGAGGGCACGCTGTTATCAAATGTGGGATCGACGCTGTCGAAGGCTCGCCGTCTCACAGGGTCAGACAGGGTTTCGATCGCTGGCGGGCGTAAACAATCACCGGGGAGCATGAGTCGAGAGCCCCCGGTCGAAACAAACGCGGCGCAATGCCACGCACCTTTGGTGATGCACGTGAAATAGTCATTGTCGCCTTCCGAAATCTGCTCGCCTGCAGCTTTCCTTTTGTCCGGATGGTGCTTCAACACAATGGCTTTGTCTGTTGAGAAACAATCAAGAATGTGACCCGGCGAACGTCGCCGTCATGTATTCACGACTGCTCTACTAACCGTGAGCCGCATGAGAACCGCACGTAGCATGAAGCATAGAAAAAAGGGCACACCTGTGAGCAAACTTACGGGCAGCTTTGATCTGTTTTTGAGTGGCTTTGTATCTCAGGTGCGGAAGACCGAGGACGGCGTAGTGGTCTTGATTCTAACAAGTAAGTAACAAAAAGGCAAACTGTAAGTGGAAAAATGTCAAATTGTCGGTTGCCCCCCACCTCCTCTCACTACCTTCCAGTCTTTTGGATCGAGCGTTCGGAGCATGGGATGCTCTTCCAACTGAAAATCCTCATCATCCGACTCCTCAGAGGACTCCTCTTCCTCCTCCAACTCCTGAAAGGAGGTCGACACGGTCCGGTTTCTCCTCTTCACATATGCTTCGAACCAGCGGCCCACCGGCTCCACCTGAACCTGCACAGAGGCTAACAGAGGGAGGTGGGTTTTATTTGCATGTATGTGCATTCAGAAATGTATACCCTATAGCAGGGGTGTTAAACTCATGTTTGTCGCTGGCCTCTTTGGAGTTACGTCTTGCCTCGGAGGGCCATTACGACAGTGAAACCGAATCAACGTTTAATCATTACATCATATTATTACTTGTACAGAACACAATCAAATTGATGGATTACTAGTTTTGTTCAATTATTGTCCAAATGAGTGTAAACAGGGTAAAAAAAAATAGACTGCAAAATCTCAACGTTATTTATTACACATGACAATTTGACATTTCGGTCCAGATTTGAGCAAGGATCATGCAAGTTGACACACATGATTTGCTTTCATGGGCCACATGAAATGACGTGGTGGGCCAGATCTGGCCCCGGGCCTTGAGTTTGACACCCCTACCCTATGTCCTTCTCTAAAAGTACATTATAATTTATTGCAACCAAGGAGCGAATCTTAAAAGTACACAGGTGTGGTTTGATGACAAAACGGCTGTTCAGTACTATGAATGCGGAAACAAACTTTTGGCGTGAAAGAATTATTTATGACCGTTTCCATCATTATTTGCCACAGAAAAATCACTGCAGCATGTGCAGGTCTGAGTTATGCATCAGTCACATTCAGCAGCTAAATTAGCACTACTCGCATTAACGTGTGTGAGGAGACCCATCCATAAGACAGTGATTTCCCTCTGGTATGAGCTCAGTGTTTGCTGTTTCCAAACGTATTGCTAACGAGCATGCTAACAAACCCTTCTACAGTAGCTTAGCAGGCTAACTCATGCCGGCCTCGAGAGTCATTCAATCTTTACCGGCAACCTCTTGAAAGACAGTCGTTTCATCCGCGTCCACCGCTTCTAATAACATTTTTACAAGGATGGCAACACGAACATTGGATAACCACAATATTCCAAATTAATTCTTCAAATTTCAGTCAGAGCTAACGCATTTTTACAGCAGCGACATGTGTCGGAGCGGTTTCGACGTCATTCCCGCCTGTGTCGCGGTACCTGCACGTCATTCCCGCCTATGTCGCGGGACCTGTACGTCATTTCAGAATTTTACATTTTTGGGTTTTTTTCTGTTTTTTTTGTGGTGAAAATGCCTTCATAATTTGCTTTTTATTTATAAAAATAAAAGGAGTACACTTTACCGAATAACTTAATACAGGAAGATTGTCTCGGTCATTTAAAATCACCAAACTCAAGTCAAGTCAAGCTTTATTGTCAAATATGTTCTATATACAACATACAGCATAGATGAAATTTCTTTTCTCTCAACCACAGGGCAAACATGCAGTGCATTGAAAACACACGCAGCTAAAAATAAGGGCAGCGAAACTGAACTGCAAAAAGGACATAAAGACATAAATATAAACAAATAAAACAATAAATAGCAATAATCAGACAACCACTTTTGATTCTTGCGGGTCTCGATGGAGCGACGTAAACCGCTCCGGAAATCAGCCTTGTTACTGTGTTACACAAAACGGCATCCGGGCCGTGAGCCAAAACTTGTTTTCTCTCTCTCTCTCATTTTCTCCTTTTTTTCCCTTTCTCGCTCTCTCCCACAAACGCAAAAAGACCACAAAACGCCATTGTGTATCATTCAGCGCTTGGATTTTATTAGAATCCCTCTCAAAAATTTAAATTATTTGGACCGTCTGAACTTCATGTTTCAACATACACTTCTTTGTTGCTTAAAAAAATAAAACACATTCAAACATGCCTCTTCTCCCCACAAGTGTGAAGAGCAAACTCAAAAATACAAAGAGACCAAAAAAAAAGAGCGAGCAAACTCAAAAATACAAAGAGACCAAAAAAAAAAAAAGAGCACATTAAAAAAAAAACACACACACACACAAAGTACAGCTTGACAAAACCAATTTAAAGCTGCAAATACATTCTTTTACAGAAGAGAAAAAAGGGGGCAAACAATCAGTAAAAGCAAGCACTTTGGTCTCCTTCAAACGCACACAATTACAAATCGCGTTAGCAACATGCTAACACATTATGTCAGCACTTAAATTTGATGAGACTGACGGAAATTATCCACGTGTTTAAAGTGCATGTTCGTTTGCTCTCAAGAAACCGGTTGTTTCGACATTACAAGCTAATACTGATGCATGTAAACTGACCAATCACATCGGCTCCCCAAAACCTCAGTTTACATCGAGATTTGTTTTGACTCTGCTCAAGAAGAAAATAGAATGAAAAATACTGTCAAACACGCTGTTGATTGAAATGGGCAAATAAAAATCAAAGAACACAACTTGAGTCCATTTAAAATGCGAGAAAACCACCCATACTTTTGTGTTCTTTTACTTTCCTTTTCTGCTTGGATGCTGGTTATTTCCTGTAGTCTGGAAATTACAATTGTGTCACATGACTGCTTTGCCACAACATTCATATTGAACTGAAATATTGTACCGAACATTTGGGTTGAAAAGATGTAACTCTGTATTATTATCAAAAGCAGGCAGAACACATGAGTAACTTTTAAAGCAAAAAACAACAACAACAAAAAACATACATTTCAATAAAACGACCTTCAAACGTCAGACTGAGCGGATAACCAATGCATGACAAACATAAAATAATTTAGGCTCAAGGGAGCAAACGTGTGATGTCATAAATAGTGAAGTTAAATAAAAAGTGAGAACACTGAGCGGGTAAATAGCTTGTTGAAGGTCAAAGCACTCGGATGATACGTCGTCGTCGTCTTCTTCAGTCATCTTAACGTCACGACTTGATTTTCCACAGCTGCGCACGGCAACAGACACGCACGTTAGGCACTCAAACACACAAGCGGGCTCTGTGCTCGCGCATTCTGTTGCGTTCACCTTCAAGTTAAATCCTAACAGATCTGAAATGACTCCAGAGACAGCGGACAGGATGACCACCTGTGTGATGTTGTACAGCAGAGGGTTCATGGTCAAACCGTACAGCCGGAACGGACTATCCAGCTCCTGCAATGCAAAAAAAAAAAAAAAAAAACCCCATCAGCAATGTGCAATTTATTTACTGATATAATGATGAAATCATTTGACACCTTGAGTAGTTTGGTTGCCAATTTTAAGACATTGTTGACCAGCGTCAGCTCTTCCTTCTTGTTGGGCTTCTTCTCCATTTTGAGATACAAGTTGATCTGACACGCACACACGCACAATAAGTATGATGAAGGAAAGTCAACGCCGGTGTGCGCGCGCACGCGTCTTCATTCACCTGTTCGGTGAGCAAAATGGAGGTGTTGCTGTACTTCTTGCTGGTCTCCGAGCCCAGCGTGACGAACCTGAGCAGGAAGAGTGACAGACTGGAACACCAGATCACCAACTCCCAGTTGTAGTGACACTCCAGGAACGTCTCGTGCACGTGCAGCAACTGCGCGACAAAGGACGGCGGCGAACCAATCGTCATCGGAATCACCACGGTGACAAACAAGGCGAGTGCGCTCGCGTGTGTGCGCGCACTGTATTTCACCTGAGCACAGCAGATGAAGACGACCGAGAGCGTCAACAAGAAGGCAGAAGACACGATGACGTCTACGGAGCGTTGGGGGCCTCGGCGCTGAAACATAATAACGAATTTAGTTTAAATCGGCATCGCGGTGTCGTAGAATTTATTTCTTGGGGCTGAATGATATTGAAAATTAATGGACTGTAATTGACTGTTTTTCAGAATCATTCAGCCAATAATGTTCACGGGAAGGACGTGTTGGATCTTACTTTCAGGTATGAGCGTAGCGACAGCCACATTTTGATGTTCTGGACCTTCTTCAGTCGAAAGTGAGGAACTTCCGATTTCCTTGCTCTTCGGGCTGAAGTCAGGTGACCAAAGAGTTTGGCAAACAGCAGCCTCTGAAACGCACGTACACACACGCACGTTGATTTGATATGGATACGACCGTTTCCTCTTCAAACAAGGCAAAACAAATACAATGAAACAAATCACATTTGAAAAAAAAAGAGTGTGTAGTACTTTTTCTGACTTGTTTGTATGGATAAATCGATGCCATTTGGATGGGTGCATTTATTTTTTTCTCCCCCTCCCCTACAATTTTTTTTTTTCGATTGAGGCTCATTTAGGGCCATTCCAAACATGCAATGTTCAGCGGAAAAAAAAAAAACATGTCAATCCACTGATATGACTAAAACGGTTGTCAATGGATTGCAATTTAAAAAAAAAAAAATGACGCCGTCTTGGCCTCACCTGCTTGTAGGTCCTCTCCGCCACGCTTAGCAAGAAGAAGAAGAGCCAGGTGAGGCACACCCGCACCATGAAGCTCACCGTGACCATGGTGACCACCAGCGCGTCCGAGCCGGTGCCGCCCCCCAGCGCCACCGACAGCAGCTCATTGGCCGAGAGCGTGGTCAGCTGGTCCAAGTCGCGGTGCTGAGCCAGTCTGACGACACATGCGGCCAAAGAGATTCGTCACGTGTCCCAAGGTCTTCGTCAAGTATTTGGAGTTTACCTGAAGGCGAAGGGCGTCAGCCCCAGCGTGACCGACGCCAGATTCCCAAACACTTGGTAACCGATTCCCGGGTTGTTCAGATTCACCTGGAGCACACAAAACGCGTTGAAGGTTCCGAAGCAAGTGCGCCTCGGCGTCGCTTTAGGCGCGCTCACTCTGTTCATGATCATGCCGCTGATCTCCAGGACGGACATGTCGGCTTTCTTGCACTCGTTTCCCTCCCAGACGATGGCGCTCACCCTCTCCAGGCCCGGGTTGGAGCTGTGCAGCCAGGGGGCGTGGCCCTGAGGATAGAAAATGGCCGTGATCGATCGATCGATTGATTGATTTTTCACCAGGACAAACGCACAATAACCCGACCGCGTCTTGTGTTGGCTGACCTGATGGAAAGGGTCATCTCTGTACTCCTTCTTGGTAGGGGGGCACACGGGCGCGCCTCCTCCTTCTCCGTCTGTCAAGCACAAGTCTCGCAATGAGGCGCCGTGCGAGGAATCGGGTCGATCTCGTGACTCTCTAACCCGTCTCCGAGGTGCAGGACGACCTGCACTCGGCGCAGTGCAAGAAGTCCTCCCACAGCAGGTCCTCCGTCTCCGACTCGTGCCGAGTGCTCTCCGAGTCCGGAGTCCTCAGGCTGGAGCACCGGGAGCTGCAGCTGGTGCCCGACTTGGGAACGTCCTGGTGCAGAAGAAGCACATTGAAAAGGGGCAGGCCCGCCAAAGTCACTCATTTTTGCCCGACTCTGTGAGTTGGCGCCACCGCACTTTGCTAAATAGATGATTATTTTGCAATTCTTAGCATGTTCGAGCTTTTATGAAAGCAAAAAAAAAAAAAAAGTGTTCACCTCCACGATGTAGTGCTTCTTGTAGTGTGTGTTCTTGCGGTTTCGCAGCGCACAGTCGGCGCCGAGTCTCTCGACTCCCCTGCGGAGGGCGACGTAAGACGCCTCGGGG
>NW_017806067.1:798006-800115 GCF_001891065.2 Hippocampus comes | reverse complement strand
GCGAGGCCCAGCGCGCCTCGTCGAGGCGGTTCAAGAGTTCGCAGCGTTGCTCGCGGCGCAGCTGCAGGCCGTCCTCGCTGCTGCGGTTGGTCACGCGGCCGTCCAGCGACACGTAGCCGTTGTCCGTTTCGGTCGACTTGTCGATGGACAGCTTGGACTTCTTGGACCTGCAAATCGGATGTTGATCGACTGACAATTTCTTCTTCGACCGAGTCACGCAAGGATGAGGACGAGCGGAGCAAAAATGCCTCCCGTTGGCCACTCCGAAAAAGAAGGAGGAAGGGAAATACACACCCAGCTTTACAAAGATCATGCCAGAAATCGTGGAAGAGAGTGCCCAGGCTGTTTGTGGCGCAGGCCGAGTAGGAGTGCGCCACGCCCTCCTGCGTGTTATCGGTCGTGCTAGAGCCGTCGCCTTCCCTATGCACCTCCATCTGAGAGGCCTTCCTCAACTTCCTTCGCTCGGGAAAGAAGAAGAGAGAGTAGAGACACACTTAGTGGCCGCCTGGTGGCGGGAGCCTCGCGCACGAACCCGATTGTGTCTGCCATCATCCCGTGAGCTTTTCTTGTTCTCTATGAATCAAACTACTGAATAAGAGACGGGGGGGGGAAGCCCGTTGGGATGAATGGGACCTTTCAGTTGACGGCATTCGATGATCCCGCCTGCGAGTGGAGAAACTTCAAACCCACGCGCATTGCTCAAGTGAAAGCACAAACACTCCCAAAGCACGCAGAAAACATTTGCCTTCGTCATAAAGACAACGATAATCAATTACAATGTTAACAGCGGTGAAAAGATTGACAATTTGGTATAAAAACCAAAATCTCAATTTGAAGCAATGTCCAAAAGGCATTGAGAGAATCCTGCCGCCGCCGCAAATGAAAAGAAGCTATTCTATCATCAAACGTTTCGTCACCTGCGTCTCTTGCCGCCGATGCCGGAGGCCGGCTTGGGCGTCCGCGTGGAGACGATCTGACAGTGGACGGTGCCCAGCAGCAGCATGAGCCAGATGGCGCCGAACACCTCGGTGGCGGGGATCCCGTGAGGCTGCGGCACGGTCGCGTAGAGGAGGGCCGCCACCACTGCGGACGGGGTGCAGGTTTTTTTTCAACAATGATTTGGTCTTTTTGTATATTTTTTTGTGTATTAAAAAAAAAAAAAAATCAACAAAAAAAAACATGTTGCACTGTGTCATATATATATGTTTTTAATCTAAGGGGGCGTGGCCCTGAGGATAGAAAATGGCCGTGATCGATCGATCGATTGATTGATTTTTCACCAGGACAAACGCACAATAACCCGACCGCGTCTTGTGTTGGCTGACCTGATGGAAAGGGTCATCTCTGTACTCCTTCTTGGTAGGGGGGCACACGGGCGCGCCTCCTCCTTCTCCGTCTGTCAAGCACAAGTCTCGCAATGAGGCGCCGTGCGAGGAATCGGGTCGATCTCGTGACTCTCTAACCCGTCTCCGAGGTGCAGGACGACCTGCACTCGGCGCAGTGCAAGAAGTCCTCCCACAGCAGGTCCTCCGTCTCCGACTCGTGCCGAGTGCTCTCCGAGTCCGGAGTCCTCAGGCTGGAGCACCGGGAGCTGCAGCTGGTGCCCGACTTGGGAACGTCCTGGTGCAGAAGAAGCACATTGAAAAGGGGCAGGCCCGCCAAAGTCACTCATTTTTGCCCGACTCTGTGAGTTGGCGCCACCGCACTTTGCTAAATAGATGATTATTTTGCAATTCTTAGCATGTTCGAGCTTTTATGAAAGCAAAAAAAAAAAAAAAGTGTTCACCTCCACGATGTAGTGCTTCTTGTAGTGTGTGTTCTTGCGGTTTCGCAGCGCACAGTCGGCGCCGAGTCTCTCGACTCCCCTGCGGAGGGCGACGTAAGACGCCTCGGGGTCCTCCTCGCTGGACGCCTCATCCGACGCGGCCGCCCCCTGTCGCACGCCGGCGAGAGTCATGACAACGCGGTCGGGGTGGTGGGAGAGGGCGGGGGGGGTTCGCGCCGCGGCCGGTGTCTCACCTTACTGGCGGCGGCGAGGTGGTGCAGGGCGACGCCGCGGACGGCGTGCGCCTGCGAGGGCGGGCCGCGCGAGGCCCAGCGCGCCTCGTC
>NW_017806067.1:795177-797821 GCF_001891065.2 Hippocampus comes | reverse complement strand
CGCGGATGCCGGAGGCCGGCTTGGGCGTCCGCGTGGAGACGATCTGACAGTGGACGGTGCCCAGCAGCAGCATGAGCCAGATGGCGCCGAACACCTCGGTGGCGGGGATCCCGTGAGGCTGCGGCACGGTCGCGTAGAGGAGGGCCGCCACCACTGCGGACGGGGTGCAGGTTTTTTTTCAACAATGATTTGGTCTTTTTGTATATTTTTTTGTGTATTAAAAAAAAAAAAAAATCAACAAAAAAAAACATGTTGCACTGTGTCATATATATATGTTTTTAATCTATAGTGATTGTTGTCGCCAAAGCGTCACGTCTCGCGGTCTGCCGCGAGATGACTTTGCTTCCGGGCCGCTGACTGACTAAAAAGAACCTTGATGGGACACGGACCTTGCAACAGGTAGAGAGCCAGCAGCAAGAGGAAGATCGCTCGGGAGGTGACCTGGATCCACCAGCGATAGAAGAAGGGGAAGAAGACGACGCGGACGATGCCCTTGCGAGTCAGCGAGGTCCACGGGCTCTCCGGTTTGGCCTTGGCAAAGGCGGAGCCTGTCGGAGGGACGCCGAGAAGTGATTGCGTGGTCGTCGTCATCATCATCATCATCATGAGTGGACTCTCACCTCTAACCAGGTCCACATCGATGAGGTCTGGCTTGACGTGACCCGTCTTCTTTGGCTTGTTCCTCAGGCCCTGAAAGCCGGAACGCAAAATGAGTCAATTAGGGCGACC
The DNA here is from genome assembly GCF_001891065.2 of Hippocampus comes. NCBI lineage: Eukaryota > Metazoa > Chordata > Actinopteri > Syngnathiformes > Syngnathidae > Hippocampus > Hippocampus comes. The sequence goes on along the minus strand of NW_017806067.1, from coordinate 797,092 downwards.
TTTATTTGGGAGGCACACCGTGCGTTCTACAAGCTCCACTTGCATCGCTACTGAACTACGTGCGCCAAGGTGCACAAACTGAACCGACACCACGAGATGCTGCCTGAACTCTCTTCAATTTGTTCCTTTTTTTTATTTTTTTCTTTTTTTTTTAAGAGCGACAATGTTGGCCTGCCCGCCGTGTCACACACGCTGCAACTATGCCATGAGGTAGGGCTGAACCATTTTGAAAAAGAAGCTAATTTTTTGGGAGGGGGGAGTGACACGCATCTACCAAGCCACACCGCCGGGCAGGTGTTGGGAATGAGAAGCAGAATGTCACGCAGACAAATCAAACACATCTCACATGCATATCTATATCCTCGTATGCATCTCATCATACCTGCATTTGTAACTGCAGGCGAGAGTTTCTTTATTGTGGTCAATTACACACGAGCTCTCGCTCGCTCGTAGAACGACTTCGAGGGTGGCACCGGTCCACTTCAGGCCAATCCAAACAAGGAGATCGATAGCTCCTCGTTGGCAGGAGATTTATCGTTGGCACTACAGTTCAAAACAAACAGCCCGCACGTGTTCTTATCTGCGGGCTATTCGCGGCTTCTTATCTTTATAACGGCCGCCGAGCCGCGTCAAAAACATCTCCCGAGTCGACCGGGAGACTGTCAAGTGGTGCGCAAGCGTGGGGTTATAACACACCAAACACAGGCCGGCCCGTATTTGAGACGGACCCCAAATCACGGTGCCGCTAGTCTACGCCGCGGGTGGGCGGACATGCGCTGTGCTCGCTGCCGCTGAATACTCACCAGCGATATAAACTGAAGACGAGGACGATTGACAGGGAGGATGGGTGAAGATGAAGAGGAGGAAGTGGGGCAGAAAGGAAATGGTTAAAAAAAAAAAAAAAGAAAGGAAAACACCGGACAAAAGGGTGGTGATGGGGGAGGGAGCAAGACAGAACTGAAAGAAACAGGAAAAAACAAATACAAATGAAGGCGGCGCGGGGCCCCCAAAAATGGAGAGAACGGCACCTTTATTTCCCGCTGCTCCACCGACTTCTCCCATATCTGCTGGTCGTAGGCGCCAATCTGCACACGTGCAACCACACAGATGAGAAAGCACTCGTGAAAAGAACTTTAGCGGCAAATCAATCGATCAAAATGAGATGCGCGAAAATTGCTGAGGGCCCCCCCCACCACTCGTATGCCTATACAAGGTCAACTTCAAATTCAACAGAACATTTCAAGTCCATCCTGGAATGTCACTCCAAATCCTGAAATTCCAAACACTTATGCATACATTTATTATCCAGAAAACAAGTGGCCGAAGCCCGAGGGAGCAAACAAACTGGAAGGAATTTGGGTCAGACAGCACGTTGTGGCCTGAAGATTAACCCCTGCTTTGTTTCCCCGTGTGATCACGGCAACGCACGTGTGTGTGTGTGTGACCTATTTTCAGTACGGACAGTTGCGTCCGTGTGTGTCGGAGCAAAGCGGCCCACGTGAACTGGTGAAATAGATCCAGTCAAGAACAAGCTGTCAATCGTCACGGTGGAATTTTTCCAATCATTCAGGTCTCTGCCGGCATTTCAGCCAATTGACGCGTGTTCGTTCAATCTAAAAATAAGACGTTGGAACCTCGGATTACATATGTGGGTCACATAACAAATCTTCCATCGGGTTCGCCATTTATTTCCTCAGATGGGGGTTTTCCCACGACACCGCTCCGGTTACGGAAGGTGAGCGCGCATGTAGGCTAGCACGGCAAAGTTGCTTATCAGGCGCAGCAAACCTGAGCGCTCTCCCGAGGTTGCCATTTTTGGGCAACAATTCGGGGTGGGCCAATGTCAGTTTCGGGTTGCTTGCTCTTCAGGCCTTTTCGCACTGCGCTTGGGTTTCTTGGGGCTCGCCGAGGGGCA
>NW_017806067.1:783819-784854 GCF_001891065.2 Hippocampus comes | reverse complement strand
GCCATTTTCATGTCCCCTCTCGCCGTCTGGGGCATCTTAGGCTGGATTTGGTGGTGGGGGGGACAAATGACAAAAAAAAAATAAAAAAGTCACACAGAGCAAGAGAGAAACGTGCGAGTTGACAAGACTGATGGCAGGGCACACGCCTGTTCGAGGCAGGTGTGTGCTGACTAACAACGCGAGGGGCGGGGACCTGCATACACCCGCGCATACACACTGGGAAATACAAAAAAAAAATAAAAAAGTCACACAGAGCAAGAGAGAAACGTGCGAGTTGACAAGACTGATGGCAGGGCACACGCCTGTTCGAGGCAGGTGTGTGCTGACTAACAACGCGAGGGGCGGGGACCTGCATACACTCGCGCATACACACTGGGAATTAGTTGTAACATGGTTGTACAAATAGACAGCAACGCCTGTGGCCGCGAGGGCGCTGAATCACACAGCCGAGGATGAAATGTGGCAAGAAAGGGCCGGCGCCGGCTCCACCCTCGACAATTGGGCGAGCACGCCTGTTTGTTGTGGGATCGCCGTGCACAAGACATGTCGCCTTGGACGTGTCGTTCGTGTGTTTTAAACGCAAAGGGCCAAACACTTTTCTGGAGTAGCACAGCGCGCTTCCACCATCGTGCAGCAATGCCACGAACCCAAAAGGGTGCGAAAACGCTGGAGCTTCTCTGAGGCTCGTGCCCCCCCTCCTTCCACCCCCTGAGATGATGTCACGCATTTAAAGGAAGTCTGGACTTTGTGCCAAAGCGGGAAGGCCGGCACAAGGCTATGCGAGGGACGACTGGCCTAACACACAAGCAGGAAGGAAACAAGTGTGAGAAGATGCAGCGTTGAGTGTTTGAATTTGAAGATGTGGTCAGTGAGCGTCTGTTCCTTCCTTGTTCTCGCCACTTACACTCCGCTTTTCTCATCGTTGTTTCCCTTCTGGGGCTGTCAAGAGCCCCAGAAGGGCAATGCATGCCAGCTGTGACGCATTTTGAGAGCATGTTGCCACCTCGCTGCAGATAAGCGTGGTTATAAAACAAA
>NW_017806067.1:781511-782766 GCF_001891065.2 Hippocampus comes | reverse complement strand
AGCACAAGGAACAAGATGCCACTCGACACCGGCTCGCCGGCACATTTTGTATTCGGAACGCGTTCGGTCTAAAGTATTGGCAGGGACCCAGAATTTTAATTCATAATCCTGGCAAAGATGTTTTGCATGCTTCAATTTCCTCAGCACGTACAAAAACAAACAAACAAAAAAAAAGTCCAAAGTGACAGTTCCACAAACGTGATGCTGCGACACAACTTCCGGAATTCCACAACAAGCGCAGGCTTAAGACGTTGCCATAAAAGCAGCTTCTTACCTTTTTCTGGTACCACACCACGGCATCTTTTACTTTGGAAGCCATTTACATGTCACCTCTCGCCGTCTGGGGCATCTTAGGCTGGATTTGGTGGTGGGGGGGACAAATGACAAAAAAAAAAATAAAAAAGTCACACAGAGCAAGAGAGAAACGTGCGAGTTGACAAGACTGATGGCAGGGCACACGCCTGTGCGAGGCAGGTGTGTGCTGACTAACAACGCGAGGGGCGGGGACCTGCATACACTCGCGCATACACACTGGGAATTAGTTGTAACATGGTTGTACAAATAGACAGCAACGCCTGTGGCCGCGAGGGCGCTGAATCACACAGCCGAGGATGAAATGTGGCAAGAAAGGGCCGGCGCCGGCTCCACCCTCGACAATTGGGCGAGCACGCCTGTTTGTTGTGGGATCGCCGTGCACAAGACATGTCGCCTTGGACGTGTCGTTCGTGTGTTTTAAACGCAAAGGGCCAAACACTTTTCTGGAGTAGCACAGCGCGCTTCCACCATCGTGCAGCAATGCCACGAACCCAAAAGGGTGCGAAAACGCTGGAGCTTCTCTGAGGCTCGTGCCCCCCCTCCTTCCACCCCCTGAGATGATGTCACGCATTTAAAGGAAGTCTGGACTTTGTGCCAAAGCGGGAAGGCCGGCACAAGGCTATGCGAGGGACGACTGGCCTAACACACAAGCAGGAAGGAAACAAGTGTGAGAAGATGCAGCGTTGAGTGTTTGAATTTGAAGATGTGGTCAGTGAGCGTCTGTTCCTTCCTTGTTCTCGCCACTTACACTCCGCTTTTCTCATCGTTGTTTCCCTTCTGGGGCTGTCAAGAGCCCCAGAAGGGAAATGCATGCCAGCTGTGACGCATTTGAGAGCGCGTTGCCACCTCGCTGCAGATAAGCGTGGTTATAAAAAAAAAAAAAAAAAAAAAAGTCACCTTACGTGTCACGTGCGTGTCAAGGCCGCCGTGCTCGCGGGGG
>NW_017806067.1:774624-781324 GCF_001891065.2 Hippocampus comes | reverse complement strand
AGATGGTGAGGGCCCCCCCCCCCAACTCGTATGCCTATACAAGGTCAACTTCAAATTCAACAGAGCATTTCAAGTCCATCCTGGAATGTCAGTCCAAATCCTGAAATTCCAAACGCTTATGGATACATTTATTATCCAGAAAACAAGTGGCCGAGCATGTTGCCACCTCGCTGCAGATAAGCGTGGTTATAAAAAAAAAAAAAAAAAAGTCACCTTACATGTCACGTGCGTGTCAAGGCCGCCGTGCTCGGCGGGTGATGAATGTGAGCGTTGGGAGGCCGCAGGCGCGCGTTTTTTCACACAGCAAGAGGGGCGAAAAAGACATTTATAGCAACAGGAAGCATGACGGGTCGGAATTTGTCTAAAGTGACAATCCTCCAATCTTAGCGCGGTCGCATTCATGGGGTGAAAAGCCAAAAAGGGCAGAAGCGCTCGGCCTGCAATTCGCATTGAAAGTTGCCGAATATGGCTTCAAAGTGCAGATCAGCTGCAGACTGCGCACCGAAGTCCATCGCCTAAGACGGAAAATATGGCGGGGGGGGAAAAAAAAAAAAGAGGGTTAACGTGTGTATGGAGGGAACCGGTAGAGCACAAGCACCTTATTGCACTCAAGTCACATGACACCAAACGCAAATCGGACGCAAGCCAGTTCCACTACATGGTGAGGATAATGATGGGAATATTCGGAAGAGAAGACGTCATTCAAAAGAGAAAGAGAGAGGGAAAAAAAAAAAAAACAGCGCTACGCACACATTCAAGAGGCCGCGAAAAGGAAGAACGTCGTTACTAGCCCGGGGAAAAACGTCACTAAATATTTAAGAAAGGATACAAATAGGACAAGGCTCAGACGGAATAATCCACTGACAGGAATCTTTATCTTTTCCAAACAATGGACAAACTGCTGAGATGTCAAACTTAAACCATCTCAAGGACTCGTTTTTACTGGTGTTATGCATCGAAGTGTGGGGCAATTTGGGATTTTGATGCTATGGGACCTTCATGTTGACAAAATATTGCCTAAAACAAGCGCAAAGTGTGACTGACTGACACTCAGAGAGGCACTTCAACAAGGGAGGGGCGTGAACTCAGAGAGTAGGCAAGAATGCAGAGTGGTAAGTGCAAGGCGGAATTAATTCCCCACATATGACGGATGCCATAATTGGATTACGCAATCCGCAGCTATCCTTAAATTGGCATCTTTGGGTGACCTCGCAGGTGACAAACAAATGATTATCTTAGTAACCGATTCATCTGTTGATTATTTTGTGAATGAACATGATCAAATTGATCTGGATGCAAATTGTCACTTCGCTTTTGTGGATTTCGCAGGTTCGCTCGGAACGAAAACACGAACCCTCCTCCCTGCCCCTGCTAAGTCGCGATGTGGAACATGAGCTGCACCCTCTCTCGCCTCCCATGTGGGCACTCTATATTTTATGATGGGTGCCGGTTACATCTCCTGCGCCGCACTGGAAAAAGTGCGAGGCTGCCAAATGAAGGCTGAACACACAACACACGCGCGCACCTGCCCACTTAAGATGTGCAAGGCTAAACCAGATGGCCAATGAAAATCCAATGGCGGGATGCAACAGCGGCGGCGCCCCCACAGGGTCCAGACTTTCCGTTCGCCCCGCTAAGTGGACAGGATCAGACCCGCATCCTCTCCGGCTGGAGACTCGCTGTCCTGCCCGTCACATTTTTAAATTGACAAAAAAAAAAAAGGAGGATTTTGGCTCGCCTCCTCCTGCGTTCACACTTTTAACATCTGCAGCTGTGACACAAGACAGCGGGTGATGTAACTGTAATGCAGCAAGTGATGTAACCAGCTTTGCGGGGCGGTGGGCTCGCTCCGCCGAGCATCCGAGGTGACCCGACGACTGGCCGATAACGGATGCAAACTAAGAAGTGACCCTTACTCAAAATCCATCCCTAAGTGTATCCATGGCAACCGATATATGTTGCCAATCTCACAGCCGGCACAGCACAGACTCTTGAGATGGATTTTTTTTTTTTTTTTTTTTGGTCTCATCTCCCATCTGTCAGCGAGGCATCAACACACCTAAGTTGTCACATTCTTTAACAAAAGCATTCAGGAGCACTAAGAAAGGCCTGTCCATCCTGTCAACTTTTGACCTCGTCTACAAAAAAATGCGCCCTGAAGGCTGCTAGTAATAGTCACGTTTGATGTGTCAGAAAGATTACTAACTTCAATTCCTTTGAGTCCGGAGTTTACACAAATATTTGGAAGGCCAATATTCGCTTCTATTTTAGCCCTGCATGAGAAACGCACACAAGAGGAAAGCATTCATTAGGTTTGGCAAAGTTCCACCATGTTTGTCGGGACAACCTGATCGGTTTAATTAAGGTGCAAGTGGAAAAATACAGATGTAAACAACGGCGCCCTTTTTGCAGTTTTAAAGCGTTGGGATGCTCAAAAATCTTCATGAGCAACGCAAATCCAACGTGTTCTGATCATTTATCCGTTTGCTAAGCGTTTTTTGCAGTTTTAAAGCGTTGGGATGCTCAAAAATCATGAGCAACGCAAATCCAACGTGTTCTTATCCTTTATCCGTTTGCTAAGCGTAAACGTTTAGTGACACTTGGCAAGCTAACGCATCTGCGAAATGTGACGCTAGCTCGGAAGCTAACTAGCCAGACAGCTATGCTACCGGCGGCCACAAAGAGCCCCCCTAACCCCCCTCAACCCCAGACATGCAGCTGACGGCGGTTGCAGCGTCTTACCTCGCGGACGGTCAGGGCTGCTCCCGGGGAAGCCGCTCCGCAGCTCAAAAGAAAAGCTTCACGGGGCGCGGCGGAGCTAGCCAGCCTGGTTCATGGCGTTCTCATGCTCGGGGTCTGTTCACAGATCGGGTTTGTAAACGTTGAGCTCCTCCGCAGCTGAGTGATTGGCAATGCAAAAAAAAAAAATACAAGTTCACTTCACTCGTCCAGGTCGTAAAGCCCTGCTCAAAGACGCCTCCACATTTTCAGCAGTCTTCGGTTGGCTTCGAAGGCACCAGTAACGTCATAATACTTGGAAAGACTGCGATTCACCGTGCAGAATAACGTCTATGTTTTTATTAAACCGCTTTAAAACTCATAAAACGGTCAGAAGAAAGAGCATTGTCTACCTCTGGTGGACATTCTTATTCGCTGCAGATGGAAAATTGCCTTGCGTCACGAGTCCACAGTGTACGGCTCAACCTGTTGCGTGACGCAAGAAATCGACAGCCAATCCGAATCATGAGTAGGCGTGGCAAACACTGAGAACGGGTCCACTTTCTCCCATCTTCCAACGCTCGTCAGTGTAAACCTCCAGCATAATAAATATTTGAATATGGAAATATTCCAACTGTAATGATGTAGGCCATACGGTAAATTGGAGAGGCCGGTCTGGTCACCGATGTAGGAACACGCTGACGTGAGTACGACACATAGTCCGTGGTTAGCTTACCGCTAGTGTGCTAACAAAGCTACTTATGCTATCTGACGTGCTAACGACGTCAAGTAAATTTAAATTGTTACTTTGTTGACACGTGCATGAATGCATTCCGTTTATTGACGATTCATCTGTGAATGAAATCCCCTGACAATGCTAACAGGGCCCCGTTTTCAATCGCTCATGCGGGTGGTTACGTTATTTTCGATGAATGCACCTGACAGTGACAATGTCAAAATATTCCATCCTAGCCTGTCGCTCTCCTGCCGTGCGTCAAGATGTCCCTGGCGCAGAGGGTCTTACTGACGTGGGTCTTCACCTTGGTCTTCCTCATCATGCTCGTACTCAAACTGGATGGGAAGGTATGAGGACATATTGCTGCAGAAATTTTGAACAGATCAAATAACACGTTTCCAATGTGTAGGTGCAGTGGAACTGGTTCCTCATCTTCCTGCCCGTGTGGGTCTTTGATGGCATCCTGCTCCTCATGCTCACCATCAAGATGGCCGGTCGCTGCAAGCCGGGTTTCGACCCGCGGAACGGCTCGCCGGATCTGCGTCTGCGCGCCTGGTACCTGGTGGCCATGCTGCTCAAGCTGGCCTTCTGCCTGACGCTGTGCGCCAAGCTGGAGAAGCTGGCAGAGGTGAAGCTCACGTTGGTGTGCATCCCGCTGTGGGCCATGCTGCTGGGAGCGCTGGTGGAGCTGGGCCTTAATATCTTTCCTGAGAGGAGAGAGGCCTGACAGAGATGATGGAACAAAAACTTGGGATGAGTAAAAGTCTGACTGATTGTAATTCCTGCAAGACTACTGTGAACAATACACTGGAATTATTTTATGTGTTGCCAATATGTTGAGTCCTGCTCCTTCCTGATTTGCGACTGTGCATGGCGCACAGTTCAAAAGCTCAATTATTTTTGTGTTCAAAGTCAAGTACTATATTGAGTAGCTGTTGAAGCGTTGGCTCAAACCAGCAAAATGTGACATGCTGGTTCGAAATGACCCTGAATGGATGCTACATATTATGTCTCCAAATTGCGTTATTTTGCACAGTGCCGATGTTTTCTGATTATAAGGAGTCTCATGGGAATAAATGCTTCTGCACTGAAAATGTGTTATCACTACTACTTCACAGCAATACACATTAAAAAAAAAAATAATCTCGCTCGATTGTGAAAGTGCACTTGATGTGTCGGTGTAGCTTGTAGCTACTTGAGTGTATTATGTTGCACATAAAATGGCGCTATGCCGTTATGACTCAAGTGTTAATGTTGTGTGGCTTTCAGAGAACCCAACGCATGGAAGTAAAAGCATTCGAGGCTCACTTTCACAAAGCGTAGACACTTCAACGCTCGTCGGCAAAAGACGAAACAAACAATATGCTAAAAACATCACAAATGACCTAAAAAAATGTGACTTGTTCTAAGAAGGAGCAGTAACAATTTTATCCAGTAAGCCGTTTATTAGCTCGGCTCTTATTTAAAAGTAGAAACCTTTCTACGCGTTTTGTCTTTACAAAACCTCTTATGTACATGACCACGCTGACAGTTGAAAAGAAAATGGCTGAAATCAAATAGAAAAAACACACACTTGAGATAAATAAATCCTGAAGAAACAAGTCCCTGAAGACTTTCTACTGTCAACGCTAGTTTGTACAAAAAAATATAAAGATCACATCAGGTTTTCCCAATTTCTGTTTCGACCACACCTGAACCCCCGAGGCGTTAAAACATCAAAAATAAGAGCTGCTTCACGTTGACCTCCACCTCTCAAGGGAAGCCTTCCGAGGGGCGAAAGAAAACAAGTGAGGCATTAGCTTCCATTTTGGACATATTTGCCACTGGCTTGCGGGAAGACTTGCCAAGCAGCTGACTATTTTTTTAAGGCTTTGGTCAAATTTTTCAGTTGGGGTGGCGGGGGATAAGTCAAAGCGTGAAACTTTTAACACAACAAAGTCTCTGTGTGAACATTCCGTAGTTAACAGTTGCGGACAGGCACTGGGGAATGTCGTGGGCTACATTAGCAAGTGGGCAGGAAGAGACGAGAAACATTCCATGACCGTGCGACAAACACACACGCACACAGGAGACAGATTGTTTCAAAAAAATTCGGAAGCAGAATGTCCGTCGTCACTAAGCATCGCCTGTAGCCAACATTCATGATGAGCTTCAAAACAAGTCGTGGTGTGTACAAAAGTCTTGGAAGAACACTTAGCGCCCTGTGGAACACCAGCAATGACCGTTACGTTACATCCACTGATATGCTGAATCTGTGCAATATTGAAAAATGACTGGGGCACTGTGGGCTGTATGCAGCCCAATTACAATTGAGGATTGTTGTTGCGAATTGTGGTTTGAATGGCAGCTGCATCATTATTTGAACTCTTTTTGCAATGCTTTTAAAAGTCCTATCTGGGTTATTTTAAAAATTCCGGTGCAGCATTGCCTATAAAATCCTGGGCAGCTGTGGATTTTGTGCGGCCTGGGTAACATTTACCCAAGGTTGGGTTCATAATTTTGATCCTGCAGGTTGGGTTGAAGATTGGATTTTGGACACACAGTTGTGTACTAAAGGTCAGTAATTTTTTTTTTCTACCAAGTCGTTGGATCAAAATCTTGACCAAATGTGCTGGATCAAATCCCCGCCTCAACGTGGTGGGGATAAAGAACCCAGCCTTGGCTCGGACCCTTTTGGAATCCAGCACTGGGTTAGCAATTGCACCCAATTTGGGTCACTTTGAAGAGTGCATGATGACAACTACAAATAATTTCTCATCAGGCTACTCGCTAATGAGTCCGAGCCAGCAGGCAGTTGTGATGTCACTCCGGTAAGACAACATGGCAACAGCTGAATCTGTAGGCAACACTCGATGTAAAAATAGTTACGTCTCAGGAGGAGGCGTTCTCGTATGACATAATATTGTCACCACGACAAGTATTGTGTAACATGCCGGTTGTTTCCTAAACAGTCGCGTTAGCTGCGGGTTGTACGGTGAAACGTTCTCCTTCAAAAATGAGACTCGACGTACCTGTTTTCGAACACTTTTCTTAACACACTGGGACTTCCAAAATAGCAAACTGGTGCTGTACAGGAAAGTCCAATCTAAAACTGACGTAAAAAAGGTCATTTGACAAGACAACCAAAAGGAAACCTGTACATTTTCATCCAATCCTTCGATACCAAACCCTACAAACTCTGCTCGTCCTCGTGATTCGGGGGTAGTGGGGGTAGAGGGGGCGGTGGCGGGGGAGGCGGAGACTCCG
>NW_017806067.1:772040-774556 GCF_001891065.2 Hippocampus comes | reverse complement strand
TAAGGCTGGGGCTGGGTGGTGGCATCCCCCGGGTGTGGGGGGTGCAGGTGCAGCTGGCCGATGTGAACTGGGTGGGGCGGTGGCACCTGACTGAGGAAGGGGGGCAGATTTTGGTGTGAGGTGAGGGGGGGTCTGTGGGGGTGAGGGAGCAGTGGAGAATAGGAGTGGGGGAGCATTTGGGGGAAGTGATGGGGAGGCAGCATGGGGGGAGGAAATTGCTGCACGTGCTGAGCATGCGTGAACGTCCGGGGGCTCGCGTCGACCCCGTGAGTCCACTTTTCCGCCAGCGCGCGAGTCCGTACGTCGCCATGGGAACCGAGGTGAGCGTGGAATTCGGGGGACGCCGGAGTCCGCCTTTCGGCGGGCGCTTCCGGGGTGAAGCCGGGCGAGTCTTTGTCCTTTCGAGGGGAGGGGGCCAGCCGGGAAGACGCGGATTCCAAAGAGGGGTGCGGGTGCGAATCAGGGGCGGGCTTGGGACTCTGTGATGAAGAGGAGGAGCAAGACGGGCTGGCAGCAGCTAACGTGTGGCGTACAGACGATGAGTGCGGCGAAGGCGTCTTTGGGGACAAAGCGGAGGAGCTGGAAGACGGCGTGGTGGCGTTCGCCGGACCGTGAGGATGAGGGAAGTGGTGATGAGGGATCGAGGTTGATTTTGCGTCAGGATGGTGAGGAAGAGGCGATGGGGGCTGGCTCATTTTTGGCAGTTCTGCTTTGACTTGAATCGGAGGCGACTGTGCCCGTTTGGGGCTCCCGTCAACCTTTCCAATCGTATTCTTGCCGCTTGCTGTCGCTTCCGAGTCCACTGAGCGAGCCGGCGGAGACAAAACAGGCGAACAAGCGCGAGGAAGATCTTCGAGTGTTGGCAACGTCCTGTTGCTGGCTGCACCCAACTCCTCCTCCTCCACTTTTATCCTCTCCTTTGCGTCGTCTTCCTCACCCTTCGTTCCTTCCATGATGTCCAGCTCCTCCCCCTCCCCCTTCACCTCCTCTTCCCGGCTTCCCTGCTCGTACTGCCTTAAGCGGACGTGCCAGGCCAGGCTGCAGACGGCCGACACCGTCTTGAACTGGTGGACCACGTTGCGCGGGATGAAGTAGACGTCGTCGTGACACAGGCGGATGCGGGCGTAGCGGATGCCCTCCCGACGAAGCTGGTTCAGCTTGGCGTCGTCCACCCATTGCACACACTGAGGGGGCGATACAACAGAAAGCAAGACAGAAAGGAAAGTTTTATGTCATAACTAAAAGGCGGAGCTGGGATAGAAATTCAAGCATGATGCGTACGTTATGAGTCCACACACACTACTAAAGCTAACGTCAAGTCAGAAGGTTCCTCTGGAGATGCCAAGTAATTACAACTTGAATCCACCAGGTGGTAGCAAACAACGTCACATTCAAATGATCATTTGGCCACCGGCGTTCAAGACCTGTGAGAGCGGAGGTTCATAAAGATCCAACTGCAGCCGCTGAACCACGTATGGGAAATCGGCAGCATGGAAGCACACGACGTCTTTGGTTACACGAGGAGGCTCCAAACTGCAAACAAGAGAAATTTTTCGTCAGCCAGCGCAAAGGGAGCGCTTGAAACACAAGCGACGCGCCGAGCACCTTTCTTTGTAGCAGACAGCCTTCAGGACGCCCACCGCCGCGGTGGTCTGACGCTCGAAACCTTGGCCGATGTGGTCGGCGTGGGCTCGTGTCCTGTCCTCGAAGAGCATCTCTCTGGGCTCGCTGGTCCTGGGCAAGGACTGGAGGAGGTTCTTCACCTCGTTGGTGGAGCTGCGTGAGCAGCGACCGGCTCATTATTGCTAATTACTAATTTAACGGGCCTTTTTTTTTATTTATTTTTTAATCCTGCGCGTGATAAACACTCCAAACATAAAAAACAAAACACAAACTAATACTCAAACTCATAAGAACTCGAAACAAAAACAATGCATTTACGAAAAGGAGAAAAAAAAACACAGTCACAAGCTGACTTATGAAATTCAGAAGCCGGGAGGAATCTTGACACGGTTGCGTCGCGCGGCGGCCTTACCGTTTTCTTTTAAAAGGCGACTTTGGTATGTCGGCGACAGGTATCATCTGCTCGCCCGGTCTCACCCACATGATGGGCCCGTCGTCGCTCTCGTCGGGGCTCATCATGCTCAGGCTGGACAACGTTCCCCACGGAAGCGTGCGCTGTAGCCAGGCAGAGAAAGCACACGTCCCGTTTGCCACCGCACAGCAAATCCCTTCGGAAATCATTTTGGATGGCACATCCGGTCCCCCGAGCGTGGGCCTGACAGCTCGGAAGCATTCTGAGCATTTTTCTTGGCCGTTATCTCAGACAGCCACGCGGCTCTTCTCGCTGACGTGGCCGTTCGTTCGGGCCTCCGAGGGATTTGCGGGACTCACCTTCAGGAAGGGCGACTCCTCCAGCATGCCGAGGAATTCCGGGAAGAAGTTGCCCACCTCCTCGTCCACGGCTCCCACCAGGCTTATCTGCCTCATTGCGCCGGCTCGGGCAGGGCCGGTGC
>NW_017806067.1:751856-771395 GCF_001891065.2 Hippocampus comes | reverse complement strand
CGTAGGCATGAGGACTGGCTACTGTAGCACCGGCTAATCAGAACAGAAACAGAAAAGGCTGAGAATCCACAGTCGAAACACAATTTCCTATTCCACAAAGGCAATATGAATCAGAATACCGCCGCGGGAGCGCTCAAGAAGATGCATGCGAGAGTGCACACCTGGCCCCGGCTGTATTCATCAGCGTGCACGCTCCTATCTGTGGGCAGACTGCGTCGACTTCCCCCAAGGTCACTGCCGAGAAAAATGGCCTTGATGCCGCTCTTAAACCCACAGCACTAACAGCTGTTTAACTTATTCTGAACCCACCGGATGCCATACCTTGAGAAACGAGCCGATTGGCAACACTGCTAGAAGCAAATACTACAACGTGAGTAATTAAAAAAACAAACAGCCAGTGAAACACAGCACAAACTGCTGTGTGCCTCGTCGTACTCATCACACACACATGCATGCTGTGCTCACTGACAAACAACAGACAGTATAGTCCCTTTTATATTGCTGGGGGGGATGAGGAGCAGTTGCCTCCATTGTCGCTTCGGCTTTCATGACGTTTGAGCGCTGGGACATTAGCATGAATGGCAAAAGCAGTCTAATGTGACACAGATGGAAGCAGATGCTCTGAGCGGGTGGTCAGCGTGGTCATTAGCGCAGCTATAAGGGGCTCGTGGAGCGAGGCGATGGGAGACTAAGCGCTCTCTCTCAAAGCGGTGCGACTTTAAACGCAAACTAGCAAGTCTGCCCGAGTGAAGAAATGCCAATTAAGGCAGCTTCGACTGCAGGGTGTCTTTTATGGCTGAATGCTGACCTCGGTCATTATTATGAGAAACACGCGAGCATCTGTTGGGTTGTAACACAATTTGAACAACAACAACATCATGAAGAAATGCCAATTAAGGCAGCTTCGACTGCAGGGTGTCTTTTATGGCTGAATGCTGACCTCGGTCATTATTATGAGAAACACACGAGCATCTGTTGGGTTGTAACACAATTTGATCAACAATATCAACAAATCAAGTGTGAAATCTGCTCTTAACTGTCAGCATCACAGCCACCCACACACTCCGTATGGATGGCGCCCTCGTGAGGACCTTACCTGAGAGTAGAAATGAGCCATGGTGGTGGTTTCGATGTCCTTCTTTCCCAGGATCTCCATTTTGACCGGCGCCGATGAGAACTTAGTGGAGAAGTAATCCAGGAAGTCCGGCATGTAGGAGACTTCTCCGTGGACGATGCCCATGACGTAATGTGCAGCCTAGGATGCAAGAATGATCAAATGAATTCGATATTTAAAGTAGGGCTGAAATGTTTTGGAAAAATAATTCTATTGTGTTCACCACCCCCCCCCACCCCTTTTATATTACAATTGTGATTTATTGCCATTTGTTTTTAAAGGTCCTCTTCCAATGTATTTTTTAACAGACACAATCAAAAAATAAATAAATCAGATTATACGAACTGAAGCCATATTTATTTTGCTGTGGCTGCACATGCGTAGCTAATGAAGAACCAAGGTCACTTGTTTGAGAATTGTAGTTGACACAATACTTAGTGACGTTTTTTTTTTAATCTTGCACGCGAATACGCCATATATTTAAAAAAAAAACAAAAAAAAAAACTAATACTAAAACTATTTGTCTAGTCAAACAGCGGATCAGTTTGCTGGTACCTGCGACGAGTCCTCGCTGAACGCCAGGGTGACAAACTCCTGGGCGAACCTCTGCCTCTGGCTCGGGGAGAGCGAGGCCAGCTGCGAGGCGTAGGCGTGGGCCACCAGAGCCCCGCCATTTGGCTGAGTCTCGATGTGGATGTAAGGGGCAAACTCCAGGCCCGAAAGGCCAGGGTGGGTGTAGCGCGACGAGTGTTTGTTTGGGGAAGGTGGCGGGCCCGTGTGCGGAGAGGAGTTCACATAAGACGGGTGGAGGTGGGCGCTTTTGTTGTTGGGCCAAGGGTAAACGGGCAGCGGCAATTTAAACGGAGACACGGCGGCGTCCTGGGCAGGGTCGGTGGAGGAGGAATTGGCGCGCTGAGGCGGGGGAGAGGGGAGGAGAACCAGGCCGGCGCAAATGGTTTGGCACGAGCGGTGGTACATTTTCACTCGCTTGTGCTTCTCCCCCTCTTTGTGTTTCTTCTTCTTTTTCTTCTTGACTTTTTTGATTTGCAGCTCCGTGTTGATCTTGGCTTGGACGCCTCCATCTGCGAGGGGAAGAAATCAGTCAACTGTAAAAATGTTTGCTAGCACCGTGCGCCGTCGCGTCAGTCACTCCCAGTGGAGCTTCATTGACTGTTACTTCTGTTGTCATGTTTGTGGTTGACGAGAACTTTAATAAAAAAAAAAAAAAATGGACGTCAAATCCAAGTTGACATTGCAATGCAGCAGAGCGCAATTTTTAAAAATCGCAAAAAGCCTGTAATAGCGAATGGTTACAAGACCGCTAACCAAAATGTCGCCGAACTCTAATTGGAGCCGATCAATAAACTAAACTGTCTTTCAGACGAATTCATGGTTCAAGACCAAAACGTTTGTGTACAATAAATCGGAGAGTTCGGAGTCATGATAGGAGGCTGATGACACACATCTGTGGGAAAGCGCGCAGCCAAAATGGACAGGTAGTGTAAATGAACAGCAAGCCGGGATGGATGTGTTGCTGCATCAGCACAATTTTAAAGCGACGGATTACATCTCGCGCCGTCTCGTTTGTACCCCGGGCACGTTCTTTGATGGCACATAACGCGGGAATGAGACGGGCTGAGCGCAGACTGTGATACTGTGTGTCTGTGAGGGAACAATAAAGGAAGCAACAGAGCGAGTATTTGCACACAAGCTACTAATCCAAATGCTCTTTAGCCCACACAGACACACACACATACACCGTCCCTCCCCCAATTCCCCTTTCTGCAAATAGATACACTTTCATCCCAAAAGTATCATAAAGCCCCACATGAGCCAAAGAGAATATCGGGAAACAAATGATACCTTATTTTGGCGTACACCTAACCGATGAAAGTAAAAATATTTATGTCGAATAAATCAGAGATTATTATAATCGAGATGAAAGTATTGCTTGTGTTTGTGACAAAAAGGACCCGGAATTTTTTTTTTTTTTTTTGTAATCACATATTAAATTGAAATTACAATAGTGAGAAAAAAATCATTCAGCCCTAGTGAGCCAAACACAAGACAAAAAAATAAATTTTGAATATGTAGAGCTACTGTGAATCATGGAGTGCCCCTTTTGGACGAACGGGGACAGACGGTGAGGATGAACCTTGAGAGTGCCGGCTGCTAAAATGTCACCAAATCCAAGTGCTAAAGTGTAGCCACAAGATGACTTTCAACAGCGGCAATCTGTTTTTTGCTTTGAGACAAGTTCCCACACACAAACAGGCTAACAAATAGCTTTGACGGTCGTCAAAAGTGGCCGCTCGCCACTTATTGATTTCCTTTCGCCTTTTTCCTCGGGCTGTGCCTCAGCTGTATTCTTAAATTGATCAGATTTCTTCTTTCCGCTCCTAACATTTGAGGACTTGGAAAAAATAAACACTCGCTCAGGCTCCTGCACACAGATACATCAAATCCGCTTCGCCTACGCTCATATCACTGGAAAATACCGAGCTGCCTCTACAGGGCAATTTAATGCACACTAATATTTGTTTTGTTTTGTTTTGAATCATCTAGCGTATGTCCTCCTCCTCCGGAGGGGATAAAACAAAACGAGCCCCACAAGGACAGAATGATCTATAGTTAATTTGATGTCCAGCCACTGGCTGCGAATGTATGAAAGACCTTCAAATGCCCCGTTTGTGTCAATTGGTTCAGTATTTTTGGCGCTAACAAATTACACACACACGCAAAAATAAAAATGGAATCTTGATGTACCTTTCACGGGCTGCTTGACCTCGCCATTTTCCCGCTTCATGTCATTCATCACTTTGTGCTTCTTCTTCTCCTCACGTTCCCCTCGCTCCCGATCTTTAGTCTTGTCCTTGTTGAGGAGCTCTGAAGCTACAAAAAACAAAACAAAATACATTTTTTTACGCTTCTCGTCACGTTACAAGCCGTCTCATTCCCTTGCGCACAAGATTAAAGACAGGGGCGCTATGATGTATGAAGTTATAGATCATAGCACTTCAGGTTTCCTATGATATCTGAACACGGTTACAAAAATGTATTATGGACGTTAATCAGCACTCGATGCAATTTCTAAGGAAACTGTAACATCGACTCATTTTATTCCAGCAGCATTGAACCAGAATCCTTTGCTTTGAACTCACTTGAGTCTAGCTTCTTAGCAAAAAAGAAAAGACGACGCGGTATTTCTTTGGCCCGAGACTCCTCATTGAGAGTGCGGACGTGGGGAGTGTGAAAGCGAACACGGCGGGGTTGCGGGCGCCGCTCGCTCCATCAAAGTGGAAAAACGCTTTCAGGGGGGTGGGGGGTAGGGGGGTCCTTGAAAAGAAGGCTTAAAGGAGCAAGAGGAGTAGAGGTGGAATGACGACCTCTTTTTAATTGCGGCATAACGCTCCTTCCATTCTAAAAAAGTACTTTACATTTTGGTGGGCCCTTTTGCAAAACTGCGCGAACACATATACCAAAAGTGCAACCCCCCCCCCCCCCCAAAATGACACTGTCATAAGCTTCCCGGCAACACGCTCGAAAACATCCATTGAGCTGGTTTGTCAAGTGACTACAAAGGAAGGCTTATTGAGCTCAGTGGTCAAGATTAACGTGACGGACGTGCCAGGATAATATGCAAGACCTTCGAGTGTGTGCGCGCTGAAGCAAATATGGGTCGATTACACTACTTGAGCCCCGAGGCAACATAAGGTCATACTCATGAATGAGCAGGTAGATGTTATTGCGCCGTCGCTCACAGCAAGACTGACAACTTAAAAAGGCGTGTTTTCTTCGAGGAGGAGCAGGTTTGGCAAGGAAAACGCTCCTCGCCTTGCACGGGAATAGATATGGGTTAGGTCAACATGCAGAACGGAGTAATAGTAGAGCGTGTGGAGCAGGTTGCCATCATTCCACCGTGTCAAACGGGAAGACGAAAGGAACACCGGAGGATGAACATAAACAACATAGTATGGCTCACAATTTTGCGAGGGGAAAGATATCAATTTGTGATTTTTTTTTTTTGTCCGTCAACATTCCATCATTTTTGTCAAGGTAACAAAGACGAGCAATAAATGTTTAAGTTAGGCTAAAGCTAAAATTAAAGGCAAATGACAGATCTTGCGCGCGGTGACACTTGCGTCCACATAAGGTCTCTGGACAGCTGTCATCGCTGTTCACGGCGCGACCTCTTCAAGTAACCAACTGGAAAAGGCTGACATCATTCGCGCAGCAACACTCACATAGCCCCCGACTAGCCTGTCATGATGTTTCACCAAGTACAGCAGCAGTTAATTTGAATGTGTGCTGGTTGCGATACAAAATGGAGAAGGTCGGCGCTGATAATCGGGCTGCTCATAGTTTTTATATTTCACAGTGCACAGTGGGGGGGGGGGGGCAATGATAAATGATTAATTAAAAAATTGGTCCATCGAGCCACCAATAATGTCAGACCCTGCACTGGTTGTACATAACTCACCATTGGCTCGGTCCCTTTTGGATACAGCACCTGGTTACCTATTTCACCCAATAGGAGATACGTTTAATCAGGGAGTTTTAATATGATTAAAGTTATTAACATTTGTAGCTTGCGTTTGATTCGTTTATTTTGAAAATAGGGCGGGATAATCATACGCATGCAGTGGTCTGCAAATGGCCCCCTGTCGGACTTTGAGACTAAATGGGAGAGGATTTGCCACTAAATTGCAGCTTTGTCACGCTTCTACTATTGGTGAGACTAAACGACATTCGTTGAACTTACTGTTGAAGCATCTTTACAATTGACAAGGTTGTGAAATAAAACGTGTCCAAAGTAACGCGCATGAATGGAGCGGAGGGGGGCGTGGTGCTCCACCAAAACAACACTTGCTCCATAATGGCGGGCGCCTGTCACAGTGGAATGACAGCAGCGTGTACATTTCATACACAACCTCCGCCGACAATCAACCCACAATTCGACGTAAAATACCCCTGCGGGGATTGAACCAAACCACACACGGCAAAGTTGGTTTGTTTTTTTTTCGGAACTACGTTCGCTACGTGACCACCACTTCGAGGGTTCAGCGGCGGGTAAGCGAGAACTGGCAGCCATTAGACCCGCGGAAACGTCGACTAAGCCCGGGGGGTGGGGGGGCTTTGTGGTGTAAACACCCCCTTGTGTTCCAGCTCAGCCAGTCTCACGGGTTAAAAAACGTCCGAAACGGGACTGTCCAGACGGATTAGAAGGCAGACTAGTGAACACTCTCGTTCAGGGGGAGGGCACATGTTCGAGAAGTGGCCAAATGTACCACTTTGCCAAATAGCAGTTAACTTAATCGAATTGCGCTGAGTGAATGTGAGTGTCAAAGAGACGGTGGCCTACCTTTTGGTGTCAACGTGACATCCCCATTTTGTCTCTTCACTGGAGAAATGTGGTTGAATGTGCTCATGTCGTAGTTAGCGGGCGTCACGAATAGTTTATTTTTCACGTCTCCCTTCTCGCGCTGTTTATCCTTGCTCGGCTTCTTGCTTTTGGGCGCCTTGTGGAGGAAAAAATCACTCGGCTTCAGGATTTTGTGCCCAGTGGCGACGGCTGCTTGGCTTCCGCCGATTGTGTGGACCAAAGCGGCGGTCGCGTTGGCCGGGCTGAGGCTCCACAAACCGGCCGCGAGACCGAGCTGCTTCGTCGGCTGCTGGAGTTTCTCTTTCCCGCGGCAGTTGCCTCCCAGAAGCCCTCCATCCCGGACGACTTTCTTTGGTTTGACGCTCCTCTCCTCCACTCTGAGCTTCTTGGGCGGCGGCGGGTTGAAGTCCCGGGAAGACTGCGGGCGATTTTCGGGGGCTCCCTTCGCCTCCGAGGGCTTGGTGACGGCCGCCGCGGCTCCGGTGCTGAGGCGGATGGAGCTCGGCGAGTCCGCCATCTTGAGGCTTCTCTCGCTATTTACTCGCCTCGCTCGACTGGCGCGAGACGTGCAGGCTGGCGGGGGCGGGGCTTAACTCCATTTGATTGACAGGTCCGGGGACCGGTTTTCGATGCAGATGACAAGACGTACTCTGCAATACTCAGTCGTTAATAAGAACTAAATTCGAATAATTTCTCCATGAAATTGTATACATTAATTCAAAACTCCTTCATTTCCACACGTTTCTCTTGACTGCGCTGCTTTCTGTGTGCATTTGTTGAAGTTAGATTTTTCATCAAATCAGATTTCAGCCCCCTGTGTTGCCAGGTTAATTTAATCTGCCCAGTGGATTCAGAATCCTGTAATTTAAAACTACACCGTTATGAGATTAGTTTGTTCCATGACCACACTTTTATCCTAAAGTGGAAGTCAAGTCAAACATTTTCATCACGTGACGTTCGCAATGTGCGCCCTAGTGCATTTTGACGTCATGTCTAGTCGATAGCAGAGGGCAGTGTAATCCCTAAATGGCTGCATTCTGAGATGGCTGAAAACGGGGGAGTTCTCCTAAATTCACGATCATTCGATTAATTTTGACACCTTGTATACATTTCATCAACATCTCTGGTATTGGTTTTTTTTTTTGTGTGTCATGTCCAAAAAACGCCGGCCTAACGAAGTTTCTACAGGCAGTTGCAGGTGGAGAGTGTGATCCTCAATGCTGTATATTGCAAAGGTCGGGCTGGCGGCGCCACTGTGGCAGTTTTCATCTCAGACTCTGACTCGGAACCAGAAAGCTCCCCATCTTCCAGATCGCCGTCCATATCTGAAAGCCACAACAAAGACGAGAGCCGTGAACGACATGCGGTGGCACCTTCGATTTTTAGAAACACGAGCACAACTCTTGGAGTTTGTTTCAATCACAGAATAGACACACACGAATTACCTGCAAATGGTCGATCACAACTGATACGTACACTTGCGATTCAGATGTGCGCCAGACTACCTTAGCCGCTTAACTATTGTGGCAACGTTACCAAACTTAACATCCTAGTTGAGGAAAATTGGCGCTATGCTAAAGCAGCACTTCCGCCGTCGTTCCTGCAAGTCCCTTTAAAAATACTGTCAATTGTGCCTGAAACTGGAACGTCACTTCTGACATACATTTCCAACGACGTCTTGACTATAGCAGAATTTGCGTTTAGTATTTAGTTGAGAACTTATTCAACAAAAAAGGCGAACACAAATGCCATGCATTACATACATAAACGGAGGGGGGGAAGGGGACAGATGTTTAGCGGATGTGACGTAAACTGAGCGGGAAAGGGGAAAGATTTTTAACGGATATGACGCATACTTCCGCGTTCTTCGTCTGACAGCAATATGGTGGCGTCATTGCGTTTGCTGGCGTCTGTGGGAAACTGTTTCCTCCGCAGATCGTTATTGGAGAACGAGTACCTCGCCGGAGTAAGAACAACAGGTTACCTGACATCCGTTTGAAGCGGATCATGTTCGATATTTGTATCAACTCATTTCGCCAAGACGACGTTCGTCGATCAGTTGCTGCGTCGTCGAGCCAGCTAACATGTTTAGCACAAACAATTGCAGTAATGTAGTCGAAGTCACATACTGCAACTTGTACGTTTTCCCCGTATTCAAATCGTGTACGGCGTATTACAACTTTTATACGGGGGGAAAAAAAACAATTGTGAGCCAATCTCACAAAGACGATTTTGGTTCAAATCCAGATCGTCTCACCTGCTGGTAGCCAACGACAATGCCGTCGTCGAGCGCTACCATTGTCACGGCAAACCAGCAAAAGTAATCCTCAATCGTATTTTTTTTTTCATCAGCTTGAAAAAGCATGATGTGCGCATGCGTAGTAAACCGTACGGGGTTTTGTTGCTTTGGAAGGGGAATCGTAATCATTTATAAGGGCGGCTATTAGCCGAGGTTGACGGTATGATGGTATCGGATATCTATTAATACCAAATTGCTCGACTCCACCACCTCAAACTGGTCCAAGCAAACACTCTGAGAAGAGTGGACGATGCTGTGCGTTTTGTCTCAACTCAACTGTATTTATAGAGCACTTTCAAACAGCCATCGCTGCATACAAAGTGCTGTACATGGAACAACTAACGTGTACAGTACAACAGTAAAGCAACAAATCGGTAACAGACGGTAGAAAGCACCTGTCTGTGGAATGAAAATGCATCCATCAGGCGGATCCACTTGCCTCTTTGATCCAATCTTCCCAAAAGGACACCAAAAACACATCGTTGTACAGGATCTTGTGAACCGTCTGGGCCTTGTTTGGACTTGGATTCACTGGATTCAGGACTGGATCAGGAGGATATCAGGAGGAGGCAAACGTGCCGGGAAGCGAGACGATTGGCGGCGGAACAAGGAAATGAGCATTGTGGGAGGATTACAGTGTTAAAGCGAGCCACAAACTGTGGTTGCGATGAAGTCAAAGTTCACTGGAGACAAAAATGCTTGGAATAACACAGTGCATACATTTAGGCATTGTATGCAAAATGAGGTCACTTGGTTCTTAAAAGAATAACCTTGCATAATTTACACTATATGGGCGGCCCGGTAGTCCAGTGGTTAGCACGTCGACTTCACAGTGCAGAGGTACCGGGTTCAATTCCAGCTCCGGCCTCCCTGTGTGGAGTTTGCATGTTCTCCCCGGGCCTGCGTGGGTTTTCTCCGGGTACTCCGGTTTCCTCCCACATTCCAAAAACATGCATGGTAGGCTGATTGAACACTAAGTTGTCCCTCGGTGTGAATGTGAGCGTGAATGGTTGTTTGTCTCTGTGTGCCCTGCGATTGGCTGGCAACCGATTCAGGGTGTCCCCCGCCTACTGCCCGAGGGCAGCTCCAGTGCCCCCCGCGACCCTAGTGAGGATCAAGCGGTTCGGAAAATGAATGAATTTACACTATACAGTTTTTGCATTCACTGTGTGTGAAAGTGCTGGAGAGATCCTGACGCACACACATTTCCAGCAAGTTATGACATTATCAGTTTACAAGAGCAAAACAAATGGAAGGCTTGTTTGGCCACTGCGTGCCACTTAACGTTTCTATTTCTGTGTCCAAGTCAACAAGGCTTGACCTATTCATGTATTCCAACAGCAATATGCAATCGCACAGCCCAAAATGAACATCTGCTTCACAAATAAGTCCGCAAGTTGCACATCCGGACAAAAATGGAGTCACCGTCTTGTTGTAATGTTCATTTTACTGATTGATTTCTGCAACATACAAACATTGTGTGTGGTTTTTTTTGGGTGACAACAAGGTGAGGGTCAGAAAGGGGGGTTGGGGGGGGTGAAGAAATGAAACGAGCTTCAGCAGCAAATAAAAGACGATAGTGGATGGTGTCGGGGGAGAAGGCTGTCTCATAAAGGCACAGGTGGGCTCATTCTGAAATCGAGGACAGTGTGCATACTGCTTGGCGGCTAAACCTAAAGGCCAAGAAAAATAAAACGCAGCGGCGTTGAACGAGAGGTAAGAGACAAAAATGGGACCTGCGTTGCATGGACCTGGCTGATGGGAATTGTGCGAGTCAAACAACGTAGAATAGACCTGGTGATCGAATGAAGCAACTAACAACTTGTGCATACAAAAATAACATTTAAAAACATCATTAACATTATTCTTACAATCTTATTCGTAGCCCATTTGTGGCTACAATATGAAAAGGGCCAACAGGCTGCTTTTCTGCCAGCCAATTAAAATCTTTTTTTTTTTAAAGCATATCATAAAAAAAAAAAAAACCCTGAAATATCCAAAAACAAAAAATAAATGGGGCAGCAAAAAAATAATTTACACTTTGGGTAGGGTTGCACGGATTTTCTTACATCTTCTGTTTAAACAAAGAAAATCTGGAATAAAACAGAGCTCAACCGACCTGTACAGTTTTTGATCTTTATAAAAACAAAGAATGTAGATACTGTCATAGAAGTCAAGAGAAAACAACGCCAGTCCTTGCCGGGTCAGATTTGAGACCCTTTGGATGTTCTGGTGTCAGTCGTCTACCCACGCAAGTATCGCATAAGCAACATGACAGGTTGTTGTTTTTGACAAGAGCTTGCTCCCATAAACGTGGACTCGCGTCGCGTGGTGGTTAACCTGCTGGGCCTCCCCCAGGGGGAGAAGGAAAAGGAAGAACCGAAAACAAGCGGCAACAGCAAAAAAAAAAAAAAAAAAAATGAGGCAAGCAGTTAAGAGCCAAAAAGAATCTCAATGCATGTTTCGAAAGTGAAAAGCTGAGGAGGGCTGCGGTTGACTGTCCTGTCGGGGAGACAGACTAAGGTCGGCTCATGGTCCCAGCACTGAGAACCTGAGTCTTCAAGCGTAGTTGTTTGGTCCTGACTGACCGCTTTGAAATAACAGACTCGAGACACGAGGTTGACTGCAACCAGATTTGCCGATTGAGCCACGAGGTTCAATCGGCATATACAAGAGAGCAGTTTCACTTTGTCCTTTGAAAAAGACTTCCTTGATATCGCATCAGACACACACACCACCCTCAAAAATCATCTTTCCACCAGGTTGTACGGCTGTATTCATTTCGAATGTTATTATGAGGAGTTGGGCCCCGGAAATAATCGGTCGGGTCTAGACCATAGCACTTTTTGGCAACCTTCCAATGTGGCGTGTTGCACAAAGGATGGAGCGCAACACATTGCAGGCTGTTGGAACTGTACCGTGTGGTGAAAACGTGGCTACTTCTATCATCTCTGAGCAGGAAGGTAACAATGTAGGACCAAACCACATCACTCTGGGACTGCGGTTCAAAACAGAGGTCATGGTAGAACTCGAGTCGTTAAGTACTGCAGCTGACATGTTCCCACGCAAAACCACGAATGAGGGGAGACGCAAGAGTCCGCTCCCGTCTTTTTGTTTCTGCGCTCATCCTCAGTAATGCAGCGGCACCAGCACACACAAAGTGGGGGGAGAGCGACGGGGGTCGGCGCGATCGCGTGAAACTAAAAGATTATCTGGCTTCGCTTTGAAGATTGTTGCTCATTCAGTAGCAGGGCACCCTCTGGTCAGTGTTCGTTTCAAGGAGAACATCTGATAGACGGGCTTCCATTTGGTCAAAGAGGAAATGGCTCCAGCTCAGAGAGAAGCTGGCGGTCCTGATTTGCTCTCACGTCAAGGATATTAGGCTTCAAACTAACCGGGGAATAAGCAGAACGGATCCCGCGTCAGCACCTTGAAACATCCGCCTTCAGCAAGCTAATGAGGACAATGCTGCTCTAAGAGAGGAGCTCCGACTTGTAAAAACGCACAGCCGGCAGGGTGGCATCTGATAAACTCGGTTTGGGACCACCCGGGTGAGGTCTTGGTCCATCTCGGGAGGGAGGACACTGTTGTGGACAGAGCGCTTCGTCTTGTCCACTCCAGGGGGCGTTGTCGCGGGCCTGGAATGTGGCGTTATCGAACCCTGGAGACAGAGAGGGGCACAATGGTAATTAACCAGAGGAGGCTGCCGAGCAGTCCTTAAGTACTGGTGGGCGGGCATCGGCTGCCTCCACGAGTACCCAATACCTACAAATAAGGCCGGCATTTGTGCTTGCCCTAAAATCTCCCTCATTTAAAATAAAGCCTACCAAACGACTGAAATGACGCAAGAGCGCGTCATTGTCGTTGCGCTTTGAAAATTCCATCCTACAGCATTCCGACTTACCCACTCAGGTCTGCCTTGCTGTTGGCCGCTCTGGTGCCTGGAGACGGACTATCAGCTGGAGAGGTCTTTTGGACACATTCAGACAAATCTGCACAAGAGTAAACACACACAACGCAAACTTGTTTCGTATTCGCAAATATTTGCTCTGAATTCCGAGTTTTCTGCCCACCGGTCCAACATTTTGCAATAAATGTTCCACTGTTTGATGGTTGACTGAAGAGCATTTGTGTGACTTATTAACTGGAAGTCAACACCGTTTTAATCCTCTTACTGGCTGGCGTGTGTACAAAGTGAGCAGCCGAGGCGAAAAATGGGCGGTGACGTAACGCGCACAGGACAGGACAAGCAGATTGCAAGTGCGTTTTCAGTTCCCGCGCGCATGACACAGAAATCGGCGCCCTCACCTTTGTGTGAACCGCGGCCCTCGGCCGAGGCGGGCGTCCTGACGTCCAGAGGGTCTGTCGGAGAGAAAACAGGCCGTTGAAAAGGTATTCATCAGCTCAAATCGGAACTGTGCTCTTCCTCACATTGAAATGTCGTAATCTTGCGGGAACAAATTCATTCACACTGACTCAATGCCTGCTATGGAGTGCCCGACCCGTGCGTTTCAAAAGGCGTTGTCTGGACAACATTCCCTGCGCGCAAGTGTCAAGAGCGCCCTCTGTTGTATAAAAGCCCCATCCTACCAAAAAAACGTGATGGGGAAGGCAGAGCGCTCACAGCTTGGATGAATGTGGTGTGGAGGAACTTGACTGAACCCTGACCTCAACCCCATCAAATCATGAAATCAATGACAGATCTTTTTCTCAAAGCTCATGTGCATAAGAAGGTCCTGCCATCATCCGGGAGGCCTCTTTAGTTGAGCACCGAGGCAAACGCACCTGTGGCCAGTATGAAGGACTCGGGGGTCCTCTCTGGGAGAGGGGGAGGGGAGTCGTCACTGTCCCAGCTGTCTGGGTTAAAAGGGTCAGAGGTCAAATAAGAAGCAACGTTACAAAACGAGAAAAAAATAATAAAGTCAATCTGTACGGACTGATTGGCGGATTGAGAGGCAATCAGTGGAGAAAACAAGCAGCCACCAGCCGGTGCTTCACAAAGCAGAGATTAGCAAAGCGCCACCCATTCAAAAAAAGCGCATCCTTAGCAACCCGCCATGAACCATGATGGAAACAACGCTCCAGAAAAGCCAAGCAAAAAAGAAAAACAAAATAAAACAACAACAAACAACACTCCAGGGACCACTTTGGGAAATGCCACGGAAATAAATCTGCATTTGATGGCTTTAAGTATGAGAACTACTTGAGGAGAGGATGATGTCTAAAATCTTTGCGGTCACTGAAGCAAAATCTCCCCCAGTGCATACAATCGAAGAGTGATCGACATCATGCACCCTCAGGGACTTCGGCGTACAGTATTTAAAAAGTTCTCTGGCAACAAAAGCTCAATGCGTGTCAAAAGCATTCCCAAGCGTCCAACGCACTCTGTGATTCTCCGTGGTGACACCTCGGCGGCTTCAAAATCGCATCACACCACTGCAATCCCGTGTGCACAAACGTGTTTCACATGCACTGTTGATCCTTCACCAGTCAACATGCACACACAAGACGCACTTCTGGCACAT
This sequence comes from Hippocampus comes, assembly GCF_001891065.2. Taxonomy (NCBI): domain Eukaryota; kingdom Metazoa; phylum Chordata; class Actinopteri; order Syngnathiformes; family Syngnathidae; genus Hippocampus; species Hippocampus comes. Next base: position 757,074 of record NW_017806067.1, on the reverse strand, counting down.
CGGGGCAAACATCATCTTGTTACTAAAAAAACCCGCACTGTTCAATACAAGCACTTTCTTTTGAGTCTGTGTGCAAACGCATGTTACTCATGATCATGCGCTCTGAGATGGCCTAAGGCCAAACATAAAATAGTGTGTTTCCGGTAACATGAAATTTCAGCATAGGGTCGGTTGGTCGGACAAAGTTTTTTTTTTTTCCCAATCAAAAATTTAAACAAAATAACCATAAAACATAAAACAAGGAGACATTGAACCCCCCCGAGAGTTGGGTACCCGGCGGCTGGGTGTTAGGTTCCGAGGTCGGCCGGGTTGCGATGGCACCGGCGGGGAGAGGTCACTGACGCCGACCCCGCGCCCGACACCGTCCCCTAGCCCCGCGACGCCCGCAACGCCATCCCGCCGCTCTGCGGCCGGCACCGCCGCCACCGATTTAGTTTTCTCCCCGCTCCGGACTGAGGGGGCCGGGGCGCGCCGCCGCCTCCCCCCTCGGTTTTTACTCGGCCCGTGGTGTTCATCAAATAGTTCGCTGAATTTTTTCGATATATCAATGGATGCTATTTTCTTAACATTACGGTGCGAGCATGCGACTGTAACACAGAAAACGCGGTTTAAACTGTCGTTGGAGATCACGGCCGCCGCCATGATTCAATGTTGTTGACAGACAACAGGGCAAACGACGCACGCGCTCAACGTGAATATCGCGAGAGTTTGCACCGATGTAAACCCTCTACACAAAAACGTAGAGGGTTGTTTGAAAAAAAATGCCGACCGTAAAGTTTTTTTTTCGACGTAGAAATTTTCGGTGGGTCGGGTTACCGGAAACACACTCCTTTTTTTTCTCCGCCTAATCCTCAGTGACCCAGAAAGCGTGTGCGGATTATGAGGGCAGTTTCAGAGATGAACCCACAATTCGACTCAAAAAATTGCACGAGGAAGTGAAAGCCACTTTGGTTAAGTTAATTCATCAAGCGTTGCATGATTTTCAAGTTCGCGGAAAGTACTTTTTTAATCGGTCACTGATGCGTTGAGACCAGTTGTTCATCTTAGTTACGTTTAATTGGCATCAGGATTATGAGTGGGCTCTAGGACAAGCGTCTTCCCTGTAAAGGGACCCTGGACGCCAAAGTTTTGAGAGCTCCTGGTTTAGACAACACTTGAGGTCTTTTCACACTGCACTTGGGTTTTTTTGGTGTTCGCCGCCACGAGGGTGCCCCGGCACAACCTTGCCTATATTTGGAATATAGGCCTTGCATAGCGGCCAACCAGGCAGTGGACTTTTCCCTCTACTTCTGTCAGCGCTCTTCAATTGGACGTCCCTTCTGACGCCACTGGGGCCCGCTGCGTCTCGCCAAGTGCAGCGTGACAAGGCCTTGATGGTGAATAGTTTGATTGAGCACGTTTGGAAAAGCAGACAAAAAGGTGAATCGGCCTAAAGGTGATCGGCGTACTTGCTGTGACTGCAGCGGGCGACGAGGAGCTCTGCCCCGCAATGGACATGGGGGACACCTTCCGCAGCAGCTGGTGATCTCCAAAGTGAAGGGCCGTCACCGTCGCCGTGGAAACACTGGTGCGACAACCCTCCCCGCCTGCCGACATCTCCCCGTCGCCCTCATCGTCCGAGTTGTCCGAGTGCAGCGGGTTGGTGAAGCTCAGCGCAGTCCGAACCGGAGTGGATGAGGAGGAGGACGAGAGGTGCGAAGAGGAGGAGGAGGACGGGGCCACGCGATCGGACGAGGTGGTTTTGGGGAAAGGTTTTTCGGGGCTGCCGCAGGGCTGAGCCCAGGCCGCGTGGCTGGCCTTCAGTTCCGCTCTGTCCCCGCCGTCACTCTTCACCGGGAGGTGGTTCGGTCTGGCGAGGACGCCGCCGTCCGCCTGGCTCTCCCCGCATCCGCCCTCTGTGCCGGAATCCTCGGACAGCGAGGAGCTGGACGTGAGCTGGGACTGCCCGGAGCGGACCTTGAAGGCGTGGCATCTCTGCAGCATGCTCCCGCTGTTGGCCGAGCCGCCGCCTGCTCCGGCCGCCACTCCCATGGCGGAGGAAGTGTCGAAGCTACGGGGTCCTTCCTGCAAAGGCACCTTTTTAATCTCAATGCTGAGCTTCCTCTCGATGCGTGGTGCCGCGCAGCAGTCGGCCGCGGGGGATATGGGCAAGGACGGAGTCAAGCTTTGGCCCGATTCAGACTTTGCTGTTGCCGCAGATAGTTTGTTGTTGTAGTTTTCATTGAGATCAAGGTTGGACATCTGCTGCTTTTGACAGAGCACGTTTTGGTCTTTGGGTTCTGATGGACTGGTCTGTGTTTTGGGACTTGCCTCTGACAGGTTCTTCTCCTTCTCTGTGCCGTCATTCTGGAAAGAAACACGCAAAGTCATGACATGTAAATGACGTGAAATAAGAAATGCACACTTGGCTGCGGAGCCGCACTGGCTCTTGGGACATTTTGGTGCTGGGCCTTGTTTTTGAAAATCAAATGCAAGAAAAAGAAAAAAAAAAAACGCACCAGTTCCAAGAAAACAAACGCTGATTTTAAGAGACAACGGATCAACTAACAGTTTTAGACAAGTTGTTTGCTATTTACATTGAAACGGCGTGTTTTATGTTTGTTTCATTGACAACGCGCTGCTACAACTGCGGTTGCTTTGAAAGCGCTCCATAAACAAAGTTGAGTTGCGGGAGATTCTCATGCACCAAGCCCAGCTTCAAAATTGCCCCCAAAAACACACACAAAAAAGGGAAAAAAAAACAGTTGCAGGCGACCCCAACAAGGAAAAAAAAAATAAACAGGTTCTGTATGGGGTCATTCACCCGAGTGACGTTCTGCTGCGCGGTGGCCAGGACGTGGATAACAGGCTTGGGGTGGTAGCGGTCATTGTCCTGGCGGACGTTGGTGACGGTGGGGAAAGCCGAGGGGGGCGACGGGGTCAGTATGGGGGGCACGGGGTGAGGCTCGGGGGGCTGCAGTATCTCCTCTTTGACGTCGCCTTCCACCTGGGTACTGAGGAGAAAAGCACCAAATAAGACCCCGTTTTAGCACGGCATTTTTGTGATCCATGTGTCGATATTTTCTTCACTGGAAAGCCGCGGTATTTTTTTCACCACTAGTGGGCACAAGCAGTAGCTAAAAATCCAACATTTTGCATGCAGAGTGAAAATGACCCATTGACGTTAAGACAACAAACATGACACCTCCACCGCAGAGTTTATTGCTCTTCTGTGTCGCCTGTTTTGCTGTTTTACTGCATACTTTTCATTTTGCAGCAATCTAAATTGCCTCCCCCGAGGAAGCCAACGAAGGAATCGGGAGCCGTTTCACTGCAGTGACTAAGTGGGCTGTGTGCATGCGAGCCGCGCATGTCCTGACAGCATGTGTTGAGAACCGCTGACAGGAAATTGAGGTTGCGCGCATCTTAGCCGCATAGACACGGAAGGTTGAGAAGCAGTTTCACGCCGGAGCGAATGACTTCATTTAGGTCTGCGTGTAAATATGTCAATGAACCATTATTGCCGACATGTGAACTTTCTTTGCTTGGGCAACTTTGGAGACAAAAGGCTGTGTCAATAATTTTCTGCAGATTGATTTTTGACTCCATACTATGGATTAGTTCTTGAACCGATAAGATTAAGTAAAGGCATAGTGAATCTAATCCTTCCCTGTAAGCATGCAGGGACTTCTCAGAATGATTTCAAATGCCTTTTGACTTGATTAAGGGGAATCGTGACTCTCCTCCGTAGGGAGATCAGATTGCACGCAATCTTCATTTAGTGTCCTGTTCCGGTGCTCTTCATCGCAGTCATGACTTGGTCATTCACGGGGGCTACGCTCGTTTCGTTTCCTTTGGATAAACATTCTTTTAAAAAAAAAGAAAATATTGGGTTCGCTGAGCTTCATTCGGAATTTCCTCTCCAAGCAACGTGAATATTGGCCTCCTTGGCCGAGCACGTAAAACACAAATTACACAGTAACGCAGATGATTCCCACCACTGGAGCGAATTGTTTCCATGGGGATATGAATTATTAAAACGCAAGAGTTTATCCAAGACCTTCGTCCTTCTAAGATAAGATGAAACTTTTATGATCTGCTAAGGGGCTAACAGGAAGGAACACAAACAAGACACGGCAAAACAAACACAAAAAAAAAAAAAATAAAAAAAAAGTGTCTCGGAGCGTAAGACCAAGTCAGCGGCACATTAAAGGATTGAGTTTATACGCTTTGTATGCAAATGAGCGTTTCGTTTCAATTAACAAAAGCCAGTCAGTGCTTTGGTTCGGCGCTTGGAGAGACGCCACGGTAAAACATACAAAGGATCTTGACTCTTTGGGGTGTGTCTGACTGAGCTTGCACTGACTCACTACCAGTGACCTTGACGTTCAAGCGTCAAACAGACAGTGTGTGCGTGCACGTGTGCGAGACTGGTCAGATAGATGACGATGCTGATAAAAATAGTCACTTGGATGGTTTTAGGAGGCTTACACAACATGCACCCGAGAGAGTGTATTTAGGAAGCAGAGGGATGAATTTGTGGGAAACTGCTATATATTCCCCAAATATGTTGACCGTGTCCTAATTTAGCGGCACTTTTAACTGCACGTTTGTGTGTTTTGGTTGGAGCGGCCATCCCGAAGTACTTTGAAAAATGTTTGCTTTCCCATCAACCATCTTGCTCAGATTAAAAAAAAAAAAAAGAGATTTTCATGCAGGGATGTAACATAGAGCCACACATAATTTTCATGTGCATCTCTTTTATAGTCCTTCGGTATTGGCAGTCATCACAGTATATCTGTCTATACGTACGTGGGGTAATTATGGGCGGGGCTGCGAGTCCTGCGCAGAGATCATAAAAGTGAATGAGAATCAGGAGAGGAACGGGCTTGGAGAAAGTGGAGCACAATCCCTGCCGGGCCCATACAGCAAAATTAAAATTAAGATGGGGAGGGAAAAGCGAAGACAAGCAACTCCTGCTCAGCAGGCGACCGCTCGCTTTGGGGAAGCGCCGGGCTACACTTATGGGAAGGGATAAGTCAAGTGTTTTTAAATAGCTGCAGGGAAGGTAGGGAGCTTCCACTCGGGTCTTGACTCGGGGCGTGTTACATTCAACGGCGGGAAGAGTTGCAGACGATTGCAAAGTGTTGCAAAATGATCCAGAAATGCCAATGAGCCGCTTGCATTTCAACAGAAGTTGAGTTGGGAGGCTGTGCGCGTCAGAAGGTCAGCAGGGAAG
>NW_017806067.1:745153-751779 GCF_001891065.2 Hippocampus comes | reverse complement strand
TTAGTACATGTCACCGACAAGAGGACACAATGAGCATCGTACCTGCGTATACGAGGCGGTTTCGGGGGAGGCGTGTCCCATCGCTCATCATTGGACTGGTGGCTCGCTTTGTCTGGACTGCTTTCATCCTGTGCGCAAATACATCACACGATATTCAGAGGTTAATCCCGGGCACACTCTGCAGCGCACACTATCTGGACAAAAGCACAAGGACACCTGGCTATTAGACCGACAGGAAATGAAAAGGAAAGCACGGCCCGCCTGTGCGTCCGATATGCCCCTTCGCTGAAAGGCAAAGACGGCTGAACAATGACGGTAACATGACGGACAATGATGCGAGTCTCTGGCCATGCGCGCCGTGGCAATTTCATTTGCATCGCAATACTTGCACAGAAGGCGGAATAAAAGAAAAACGTGGAGGCAGCGCAGAATAAAACCACAGCGCACCTTTGTGGGCGTTTGGGCCACTGAACAATGGCTGAGTAGACGTGACTCAGCCGCTGATGGGGTGAGTCAGTCGGGCCCACTGATCATGTTTGGAGAACCAGTTAAACACAAGATAATCGCACCATTGTCTCTGCACAGTCGAGTTTAAAAGCCCAAACAACTCCGATTAAAACCACCTCTTAAAATAATCGCTAGCATAAGTTCCTTCGATGTTGCACGTCATTTCACGGCGACTCTTAAAATGAGCGAGTGTCTCCGGCAAAACTGTCCAGACAGATGAAGATCTATTCTCGGGTCTAAATGCATTACGGAACGGGAAGCAAGGGAATGTCACAGTGATCAGAGCTGCCCGAGCAGGAAGTCTGTCCACAAGTGCGGCTTTGAGTTTGTCTCGCTGTCTCATATCGTGACTGCGTCTCTCTCTGGATGGATTAGCTAATGCTACTTTATAAAATAGACCCAGCACTAAGTAGTCAGGAAGCGAGCCCGACGATTGATAATAATGGACTGTCCATTCCATTTGGCATGGCGCGAAAAGTGGAGGGACTTGAAAAGTTCGGGAATGATGAAATGTTGACGTTTTTCAACGCGTTACGTCGAGAAACTTTTCTCCTTGGTTGCACTTCTGGGACGCGGGAGGGAAGAGGCACAACTGGGGACACGGTGCTGGTAAGCGGTTATGTGGGCCAAAGGAGGACACTGAGGAGTAAATAACAACACAGCAAAGAGTTCTTTTCAATTCGAGTCCTCCCAGGCTCCATTTTCACGCTCTTTTAGGTCACAGCTCTTGGAGAGTTTCTGGAGGCTGACTCTGACACTCTGCCTCCCATGTGACTAATTATTTGTGGTTTTTTTTTTTCCCCTGCTTCCATTGTGTTACTCAGCAACATTTTTATTTTTGCGCGCGCGTGCGTGTGCGCGTGTCATACCATGACATCATGTATCTGCACATTTGTGGGGCTCTCCAGTAGCTGCAGTTGCTTCTGGAAGAGCTGCGCGATTGCTCTGTGGACTAACTCGTACTGCTCCTGGGGATGGGGGGGAGGGGGGGGGGAATAAAAAGAGAGAGATGACGAGGAAGACAGGAGGGGGAGGAAGGGAGGAAGAGGAGGAGGGAATGCGGCCCAAGAGGGGGAAGAATGGTGTCATAAAAAAATAAAAAAAACATGGATGATGGAAATAGGAGAAAAGAGAGACGGCAAATCAATATCAAAATACAAATATTTTGGCACTCAAAAGCATTCATTCATAAGGCAATGAAACATGCAGCCTGAAAAGCACTTGCAGATGAACGCTAACCTCATTACTTCCCCCAGTGAGGAGGCAGGAAGCGTGTGCGAGGGCTTTTTTTTTTTTTCTTTAAATTTCATTACAGGCTTCCTGGAAACTGCTTCAATTCGCGTTTAACACAATATTTAGATTCAGGCAAGAGGTACGAACACAAACACACGGAGAATATTAAATCGAAAACTTGTCCTCGTGAGTTGCCCCCACAAAAAAACAAAAAAAAAAGGGGGCAAAGAAATGGGACAAAATATAAAATTCAGAACAAAACCTTAGTCTGAACAGCTGAGTGTCGCTGCGTCCTCATTTCTTGGATCAACCGGAAAACATTGAAATCTTCTGGAATTTTCTTAACGGGCAAAAAGGGTTCACTTAGACATCAAATACAACTGTGGAAAGCAATTCCTTTTTGCAGGAGCGTATGTGAACCTACCCCAGCTTTGAGGAGGTTCCACGTGTAGTCAATGGCACAGATGGCGCCTGTCCTCCCACAGCCAGCACTGCACAGTCAATATCAAGCAAATAAGCTTTCACATCGAAGCACTTTTTGCGAGTATTCGCTCTCGTAACTCGATCCCATTTCCTTGCGCACATTTAAAATGGCAGACAAAATGGAAACGGGGGCTCCACAGAAGCTGATGTGACATCATATTTGGCGTCGAGGCGACTTATCATAAAACCGTATCTCATGCTGTCACACAGCTGTCTGCTTTTCGGCGGCGCAGGCCGCGCGCGTCAAGCGCCGAGGCGCGACTCGAAGCCGTGCCGCGCGCAACCAGGAAGTGTCCTCGGGCTTCTCATTACGGCTTATTGCACACAGATGGAGACGGTGCGTGCCATCGGTATCGCAGTGTGCCCTTCATTCTTTCGCCATGAGAACGTCTTTATTGGAGGGAATCGTGCGGTCGTAAGCAAAATGCGCCGGTGCGGCAACGTCAGAAAGGCAAGAGTGTATATGCTCTATCCACCTGCAGTGCACACAGATGGGGACGTCGTCGTTCTCTTGGTATTCTCTCATGAGACCGATCATGTCCAGGATGGAATCAAACGACGAAGGGACGTCGTGATCGGGCCAGTTAATGTAATGGAACTGCGTTATCCGCCGGGTTTCCTGCGGGAAGACACGAGGCTCAGGATTGCCAGATATGCGCTCGGGTTCGAGAGCAGACCTACATTTTCATACTCCGCCACCAGAGAGCGGATGGAGTAGTCCGTCCTGGCCTGCTCCGATTCCTGGAAGACAGACAGCGGGAGTGTTCGCTCAAACCTCAAGCGACGCCATTAGAACAAAATGTGAGAAATGCTCCGCCTCCCCACCACATGCCCTCGTCGCAAAGCACAGCTGCGACGGTGCAGATTTATCTACTTACACATGAGATTCTGAAAGGCCCGAAACTCACGGGCTCCCCGAACAGCGGGAAATACCGCTCACATTTTTTCTGAGGAGGGAAGAGCGGGAGAGTCAACTTTCATCCTAAAGAAGAAAACGTCTCGAAAAAAAAAAAAAAAAAAAAATCATGCTGCTTTTAAAGTTTTCTTTTTTTTTTTAACCTTCTAGAAGCAAATATAATTTTATTAGCTTTGGGTTGCTTGGACAGATAAGCAGTCCACTGAGACTAATAATGATAATAAATGAATTAATTTTAAAAAGGGGGCTCACCCTTCCCATCTCAAACTCTCGACAGGCCATCACAATAACCTGCGGAGACGCACACAGGAAGGATTAGAACGGCAACAATGGAGTCGCTCGCACACTTTCACATCTGCAAGCTTTTCAAGCCAGCTCGTTGAGCCTTATCGCCGCAACCGCCCAGCACGGGACCCATCTGCTCCGCCCCATCTGCCGCTCAATGTCGCTCAGCTATATGAAATATTTATTTATGACTTTGATCATTACCGGCCCTTTTTCAATCATGGACAACATATGCCTTTGGATCCAGCGGACACTTCAACTCAATGAGCCAGACAGCGAAGCGGATTGTTTTGTACAAATATGAACAGAAGCCCGATGAATTTGGTTTGCCCCGCGGCGTACTTACAGCGACGTTGTACTCCCAGTTCATCCTCCAGAAGTCTATCACAGTGTTGGGGAGAGGGCCCTGAGTTGCGATGTAGGCCTCCGGGCCATCCATGCCCTGGAAAAACAGATGATCAACTATCAGAAGGATCCATCAGTCAGTTGCCGTGTTTTTTTTTTTTTCTATCTTCGTACCTTGATGAAATTGGCATTGATGTAATCGGTATCCTGATTGGTTGTTTTTAACGTCAGCTTCACCCGAGTGTGATCGACTAAGAAGAAAAGGAAGGAGACATAATGAGACAGTCGGAAATAGGGGGGAAAAAAAATGGAATGCTGCCGGCGGTACCACTCGGCGGGGTACTTACATGGCAGTATGTCCTTGTATCGGTTCTTCTTCACATTTTCTTCTCGCTCGCCAATGTTCGTGGGGTAGATCTTCTCCGTGCGGTACTTTGTGGACAGCCAATTTTAAAAAGGGGGCTCACCCTTCCCATCTCAAACTCTCGACAGGCCATCACAATAACCTGCGGAGACGCACACAGGAAGGATTAGAACGGCAACAATGGAGTCGCTCGCACACTTTCACATCTGCAAGCTTTTCAAGCCAGCTCGTTGAGCCTTATCGCCGCAACCGCCCAGCACGGGACCCATCTGCTCCGCCCCATCTGCCGCTCAATGTCGCTCAGCTATATGAAATATTTATTTATGACTTTGATCATTACCGGCCCTTTTTCAATCATGGACAACATATGCCTTTGGATCCAGCGGACACTTCAACTCAATGAGCCAGACAGCGAAGCGGATTGTTTTGTACAAATATGAACAGAAGCCCGATGAATTTGGTTTGCCCCGCGGCGTACTTACAGCGACGTTGTACTCCCAGTTCATCCTCCAGAAGTCTATCACAGTGTTGGGGAGAGGGCCCTGAGTTGCGATGTAGGCCTCCGGGCCATCCATGCCCTGGAAAAACAGATGATCAACTATCAGAAGGATCCATCAGTCAGTTGCCGTGTTTTTTTTTTTTTCTATCTTCGTACCTTGATGAAATTGGCATTGATGTAATCGGTATCCTGATTGGTTGTTTTTAACGTCAGCTTCACCCGAGTGTGATCGACTAAGAAGAAAAGGAAGGAGACATAATGAGACAGTCGGAAATAGGGGGGAAAAAAAATGGAATGCTGCCGGCGGTACCACTCGGCGGGGTACTTACATGGCAGTATGTCCTTGTATCGGTTCTTCTTCACATTTTCTTCTCGCTCGCCAATGTTCGTGGGGTAGATCTTCTCCGTGCGGTACTTTGTGGACAGCCGCCGCAGACGCTGTAAATGAATAACACGCGACACGGTGAAGACTCACACAAGGAGAGGCTTGACCATTTTCTCATTTCAAGCTCTTTTGAAAGAGTGTCAGAAAATCATCGGAGGTGTATTATTTTGTCTTGAGGAAAGTCAGCATGAAAAGAAAAATGGCGCTCGAGCTGACCGCCCACACTTGCGCGCAGTGAACATACAAAATGCTGCGAATCATTATCGTACGGCTTTGCAACAGAATTACGCAGGCAATTGAAATCGGCTTCTGTGCGGGACCGCAAAAACTCTGAAACGTTGCAGTGGAACAAAACAGATCCACCCACGATTCGAAAGAAGGGAAAAAAAAAATGCTGCGGTTCCACGGTACAATAGTATACATTCTGCTGCGTCAATCTGTTTACACATCCAGCCGTTAGTGAGCACCATCCTTCATTTGCATAACGCTGGACTTCCTCCAACATTTACTCCCATCCACACCAGTCTTATAGCTGGCAGTAAATTACAAAGGAAGAAGCCATGTTGCGTTTTCGGCATTAAAAAAATGGTTTCATTCCTTGGCCTCACGCCGCAGCCTAGCAAAAAAATCATGGAAATCGGTCACACGGCAAATACAAATTTCACATCGGCGACTGAGCGGGCTACTGTCTGCAGAGGCCGCTTGTAATTGCTCTTACTTCCTGTTACATAAAGCACACATGCACATGTGTAGTCGGACAAATAATAGAGGACGCCTGCAGGGCGGACGGGCAAAAAGAAAGGCAGAGGGAGTCGGTTCCTGTCGGACCTTCTCGTGAGCCAACCAACAAGGAGAGGCGGAGGGGCCCAACGAGGGCATAAAAGATCTACTCGGGAGATAAGGCGGCAGAAAGAAAAGATGCTCTTGGCCACTAAGCTAATGGCTTTTTGCATTCGTTCACGCATTCCTGTGACACACTTTGCTCCTGTGCTGAATGGGAGACTACGAAAACAAAAAAAAAAGAAGAAGAAATAAGTGCCTCCTAAATGACAACAAGCGCAAGATGAGATGACGAGGTTCCTTCCCAGCATCCAATGGCAGGGCGGCAAACCACAATAACGGAACGTTTCCTGTACATGCTCCATGTCCACTGAAACGCACGCACACAAACACACAGAGGCAGGGCGTTTCCCGCCTCCGCAGACCCCCATCAGGGTGAGTCACCAGCGTTTACAGACACATTACTTGGGCCTTAAAATAACTTGCGGATGTCAGCGACGTTACTGGGCAGAGGGGCAGCGGACGTGTGATGAAAACCACCAAAAAGGCCAATCGGGAGCTTCGACGGACCCTTTCACGGGTCCCTCACTGCAGAATGTTGGGGACGGTTTTGGCCTATAAACAAAGCGCCTCGGTGAAGGAGGCGGGGAGGGTGGGGGGGGGGGGGGAACTGACTCAAGAGGAAAAAGGTAAAGCAACTTGGAGATGCGGCAGCGCTAACCTACTTTCTGTCTCCTGGCTGAATAAGCATCGCCGTGCTTGCTTGGCACACTGAATTATTCACACACACACACACACACACACATACACACACAGACATACACACACA
>NW_017806067.1:734429-744305 GCF_001891065.2 Hippocampus comes | reverse complement strand
TCTGTCTCCCGGCTGAATAAGCATCGCCGTGCTTGCTTGGCGCACTGAATTATTCACACACACACACACACACACAGGCATACACACACAGGCATACACATGCATACACACTTAGGCACTTTCTCTTTCTTCAGTTCGGGCGCAAGTGGTGATTGGCGGACCATGTGCACTCCTGCGTATGTATAGTGTGTAGCAGGCATGTCGGGCAGTGCAAGAAGCTGCACTCCGATGGTCACCTTTCATACAGAAAAGAGGTCAGCGCTGACAATGCTTGGAAAGTGAATATAAAAAGGGACTGGCACGCACTGTCGCAAGTGTAGGGTACCTTTCATTTTCATCAAGGCCTGGCACCGACAGAATCCCGATTGCACAAATCTGAAGGCGACCACTTCCGATGGAGCCTCAAGTGCCAGACCAGACGACGCAAAACACAACACGTACCAACAGAAAACAATACACAATCCTTTTGTCGGTATTGTTCCCCCGAGCCGCCGGAAGCAGATGTGGACCAACGGCACATAATCCTAATGACCGGGGACGGGAACTGCTCGTGCGCCGCAGCGCGCCGGCCGCGCACGGATCACTCCGGTCGCTTAGCTATTCGCAGTCCATAAAACGCCAACCTGCTGCTGATGTTGTGCTCATAATGCCGTGTTCTTTTTGTTCGAGCCCTCGCCGCCGCGACATCTGTCGTCAGTTCGCAACATGCGGATTTGAGTTTCCCCACTTTTTTGAATGCGGCTGTCATTGTTCAGGGGACGCCTTTTGAATTTGCAGCGGACACTGGGGCGAATAGGACCACCACCTCGCCCCCAGAGTATCCATTTCCTTTCACCTTAGTCACGCATGACATTAACACATCATTTCCTGAGTGTGTGGTCTGGGTTGCTGAGCTCCTTGTACCTTTCATCAAAGTTGACACAAGCTACCTCGGTGGGAACAAGCTAGCTCTGAGGCAAAAGGCCTGTTTTTTTTTTTTGTTTTTAATTGGGTTAAGCCCAAGGTGGTGGCGTCTTAGATTGTGACACTGAAGAAATCGGACAGTGTTTTATAGTAGCGTGAGGAGCGGCTACACACACGACAACGGCAGCGGCAGCAAAAGCAGCACACCCCCATGCTGTGTACCCCAACCAAAAAGCAAGCTAATGAAACATCCACACATCACACATGTCGGCCAGAGACGGAAGATTCTGCTTTAACGAGATGACAGCCACCGAGGCCAAAACTCTTTCGGCAGCCGGCGGGAGTCTCGAGTCTTGTTTGTTTTTGGTTTCTTTTTTTTAACCTGAGAGACTCGGAACGTTTGAGCATCTTTCATCTTTGGCACGAATATATCCGGAGCCCGTGGGCGGAGAACAAAAAAGCCACAGTCAGCATTTAGCTTTAAAGAAAAGAAAAAAAACAGCAGACAACTAATCTGTGAGTAAAGGGGGTCTTGTATTACATTTAGTCTTCATATACAAGCTTAATACTGTAAGCCATAATGAGAGAAATATTATCTCCGGTCACAGCAGAATGAATTTTGAAGTCTACAAAACCATTGCCTGGCAACTTTCAGAAAATGCATCCAAATTAATGCAATAAAAGCTGGACTTCGGGAATTTTGTCTCATCTTTTGACCTGAAACCTAAAATGTCTTCAGCATACAACAGACACGACGGAACTGGCCTTGCCGTTCCAATACTTTTGGAGGGGACTGTATTTGCATCCAATGTGTTCATTTGGGGCATGGTAAGGCTTTTAAATTCAAGGTTTATATGAGGCTCGGGATGCAGCGCCTCGAGGGACGCCTTTGAGCAAATTGCATGCATATATATGAGATGCACTTATGATCTTATGTTTCCCTTCAGACTAGTCAGATAAAGCTCCGACAGCGACGATTTTATCTCTTTTGCGTCCTTGGGTTATTCCAACCGGCATTTGTAGCGCTGATGGTAATGGGCTACTCCACGTCTGCTTCGGGCTGCCTGTTCACATCATGAGTCACTGATGTTCTCGTAGGAAAAAAAAATAAAAATAAAAAACACACACACATTGCCGGTATTTGCTGATGATGCCAGAAGAAACTAAGTTCTAAATTCAAAAAGCACTCTGGCTGAATATTTCAGATTCTCCCACAGCATTTGGCCAAGCATATAATCTGTGACTCGTTGACCTACCAGCGCACTGTAATTATGCGCATAAAACACATTCTATATATAAGTAACAATAGGCAGTTAAACTGGGTGTTAAAGTCCAAGTTTTCTGGTGCAAAGCAGCACCTTCCCACACACGCTTGCTGTGTCGAGAGCCAAGAAATTGAGGCATGGGTCTGAAAAACTGGTGCAACCTGCCATAACGCTTGGTTGCACTGGGCACGCGGCCTAACTAACCAAGTTTTCCTGTCGGCGGGCGGCTCTCTGATGAATAATTAAAGAGGAACGGCGCACAAACGTGGCCAGATGAGAGCAAAGTCAGCCAGAGGCCTCGGATTAATGAATATTTAGCACGAGAGCTTCAATTGAGGCATTTTCTCATATATATATAGATGAAAGTGGACTTTCCTGAAAATTCCGGGAAAAAAAAAAATATATATATATATATATATATATATAAATAAAACGGGCTGTTTGAGGGTGACGCAAGAGGCTCGCCGTGTTAATGTTAGGTCAGTATGATCTGCAGCATGTCAGTTGAGTACTCAATCGTGAATACTATATATCCTTACTTGCTAATAAGTAGTTACATGAACATTAGAAATGCTACTTCAACCAATGACTCCAAACCAACAAATGAGTATGTTGATATTTTACCTAATTTTAAGGGGGTTTGACAAAGTGTGTCCAAAAGGCAATGAAACAGCCATTGAAAAGGAAGGACATCATGTTATGAAATAGACCCATGAAAGAATGTTGCAAGCTCCGGCAAGCAAACAGCTTCCATGAAGTTCACGGGAGGGTGTGTGATGTGTGAAAGCGGGTGCCCAATGCCTCCATCCCAATCAATAGGTCATAATTAAACAAACAACCTATACGTCACACAAAATATGACGTGAAATGAGCATTGGATGTTATACATGTTCCCAGAAGCTACAAGCTAACCTATAATTAGAACACGTGCAATAAGAGGTATTTCCAATTTTAATGTTGTCCATTTTTGATGAGATGATTTCAGCTATTTCCAAAGCGTGGCTGACTTCGTTTTCTGACGTGTTCACATAACAATGTAGCATGGTTACGTTTTCACAGGCCTTTACAAGGGCAGGTGCGCACGCCAAAAAAAACCCGCCACCAATCGCCAAAATTATTCTTACAATTAAGAAAAATCATGCATGAATCTATTTACAAAAGAGATGAAGGGCAACATGTGTGCTATAGATTGGTCGTGACAATTCTCTTGACTCAAATGTCTGTCACATTGCACTCTGGGGGAACTGATGACCAATAGGCTAAATGTGTTTTGGGGTTTTTTTTTGGTAGTGTTTTTTTTTTTTATGAATGAGGGGGAGAAATGGGCTGCACCAGAAAGGACGCTTTTTTTTTTTTTTAAATCAAAGGCAATGGTGCTTTGATTAAAGGGGTCGAATCTGTACATGTGCCGGAAGAACCTATGACGTAAATGCATTATATGGTGCCACTGTTGCCCGCCTTCGAATGCAATTGCACTGAAAACTGCCTTGATGAAGTTCTTCGTATTTGCAATATGGAAAATATTGGACTTTTTGGTTGCAAATTTGTGGTAGGGTATTGTGTATTCTGCATTGACAGCATGCACTAACAAATCAGATAAAGAACTAAATGCATGACTGAAGTAAGACACAAGCCACTCCGGATGTCAGTATTGAGTGGTTACTTCGGGAACACGGATCAATGAGTCTGAGTTCTTACTGTTATTGGTGAATTAATATCTGTCTGTCTATCGGTCATTGTGAACAGATGCTATCTTATAACAACAGGAAGTCACATAACAGGTCAGGCGAAATACGCCAAACTGTATAACGGCTGTGTTAAAGCCCAACAATAAGGTCAATGTGGAAGATTCGCTTTCTTATATGAAAGAGTGTGGAGCCGGCGGGCGTGTTTGAGGCTGGGAGACAAAGCTAGGCCGACGCGTGAACCCTGCAAAGGGGAGGAAGAGAGCAGCGCGGCCGCCCCCTGCATCCTGCGGGACAGAGCGGGCCGGGACACGGGGAGGTGGTGCGATAAGAGCCGCGGAGATAGAGGTTCGATCAAAGCCAGCTAGCTAGCTAGCTACCAAGCAAGGCACCTAGGTGTCGATCATTTTGTTCACCCACCATAAAGTCGCTGCCGAAGTTGTCCTCTCCTCTGTCGTCGTCCCCCTCGGTCATGGCTTTCACGCCCTGGATAAACTTTCTCAGGATGCCGGCTTGGTCCATCATGCTTGTGGCCGCTTTCTATTCGAAACAACCTCCCTGAAGTAGCAGGGTAAACGAGGGGGGAAAAAAGCAACAACAATAACAAAAAAAAAAAAAAAAAAAAGACAAAAGGAAGCGGGGTGGGGGGGGTGATAAATAATAAAAAAAAATGCTTCACGGATCCTCCCAAGGAGTCATCGTCGGGTCCCCAAGCCTTCCTCGTCTGCTTTTTTAAAAATGATTATTATTTATCGCCCCATCCCATGTTGCTTCGCCTTCTTTCTTCTTTGCTGTTTTCACAATGCTTGACAGTAGTCCGAGGAAAATGCAGCAACGGCGACGGCGGGGTTTCCGCCACAACGATGAAGTTTATAACCGTAGCGTTACATAAGCTATGCAAACTCGGTGGTTAATGAAATACAAAAGAAAGCAATTAGACTTTAAAAAGAGAGACCCGGTTCGGTAAGTCTGTCTACCCCTCCCTGTCTAGCTCGATTTCCACATTCACTGCTGTTGGGGAACATCCGGACAAGGCTAGCCAACGAGAAACAGCACCCGCCCCTTCCACGAGAATTCCGGCTGATGATTGGCGGGAAACAATAAATGTTGACATCTCATTGGCGGAAACCAACGTCAGTGTATAAAAAGGACGATTCTGATTGGAAAGAACTTCAGGTTGCCTTTCAGACGCGGTTTGTCACGTCATCATTTTAAAATTTTCTATTTTTTATTACACGCGTAGAAGAAAACAGTACAGCAATGTATTTATAACGTTTCTTACATTTACTATTATTATATTAATGAACAAAAACGCCCTAAAAGTGTGTATTGTGTGGTTTAGTGAAGGGACGCATAATTTAAAATGATCTATTCAAAAATTGTCAGTACTACAAAAACCGTTCTCCTAAAAGATGCCACAACAGGTGATCAAAAATAGACAAGGGAGCAGGTTAATCCCCTCCATGATCTAAAATCAGAAGCAAACGCTCAGATAATCCAGTCAAGCAGCCATTACACGATTTTAATCTCCACCACTAACTACGAAGGGCTTCGGGGCGAGATATTACGTGAAGGTCGGAATTAAAACGCAGATTAGCGGGTCAGATGTCGACTCTGGATTAAAACAACTCCAGAAATAATTTGAAACAAATACATCACGCACAGTTAGTCTTTCTCTCTCGATTATTTACTAAATTGATTTGGCAGTGAACATGACCTTTGTCTGCTCTGGATGATGGCAACAGTAGTGGAAGTTTGGAAACGGAGATACAAACTGAAAACAAGTAGACTGTGATACATCATTAAACCTCTTCCACAGAAAACAAATGAGTATCTGAGTTTTTTTTTTCTTGATCCTAACTGACCCGTGACAACAACAAAGTGATCAGAATTTGAACTGCAGGGCTGCGTTGCACTGCCAGCAACAAACACACACACCCACACACATCCACACACTTCTTCACTAAATATGTTTTTTCCTTCCGACACATGACATCATCCATACAATAGTTTATTTTCTGTGACTAACCCCCTCATTTCACACATAACTGTACAAACAACTTTATTCCTTCTATCCACACTTGAGTGGCCAAGGAGCAACGCAAAAGGCAGTGGTGTGTGTGTGTGTGTGTGTGTGTGTGTGTGTGTGTGTGTGTGTGTGTGTGTGTGTGTGTGCGAGTGTGAGTGTGTAAGCATGGGAATCCCATAAGTGTTCTTCTGAGTTCAACGCCTGCTTCCTACTTTTTACTGTATTTGACCTCCCAGTGGCGCAGAGGGGCCCCACGACAGTTAGCTATGACAACATCCTGCTGAAAATGGCTCCCAAATCATCCCTCTTTTACTCCTCCCCCAAAACTCTTTCCCCTCCTATCTATCCACCTCTTTCCCTGGTATGTCGAGCTGAGAAGCAGCTGAGAGGAGGAATGCGGCTGCTACAAGCCCATACACAACCCCAAGGGGTCGGAGGGAGGCGCCAGTACACACACACGCACGCACGCACGCAGATACATGCAGATATGCATTACCTTGCCACTGAACTCGAACCAAAAGTAACCCATTTGGGGTTATTTCTAATCAGGAGCGCTGTTGGTGGTAACAATTCGAAGGGCCCCTGACTGGCAGGGCCCGTTGCAGCATCGTGCCAATAATCCAGCCGTTTATTGCTCTTGGGGGCCTCTTAGTGGTCGCAGGGCGCTATAAGCAGTCTATGTCATCTGACCACACGTCATCAAAGGACGTAATTTTCCTTTTCCCACCTGCATGTAGTTACTAAAATTGTCCACAAGATAGCAGTGTCGCACCGTGAATAACTTTCTTAAGTACTGTAGTGTGCAATTTGAGCTGGGGGGGACACGCAAGCGGAATTTTAAAAAAAATGATTAAAACCCACACTGACTACAAACTAGTAACAGAGCATACTGGAAATGATACAATGACAATATTACCTCACTTTTTTTGTAAATTTTAGCTTGTATCTGGTTGTTATAGACCTTTGTGACATGTAACATCTTTTCTACCAATTTGACCGGCTGAAACTCTCACAAATACTCGTTTTTAACTAAATTACCGTGCGCAGATAATTTTTTGTAAGAACGGATCTGCGAGCGACTTCCGCATATGTGACGTCATAACCTCACGAAAAGGCGTCGAATTTACGTGGAGGCTTCTGCTGCTTTCCCTTTCATCGGAATTTTCAACACTTTTCAGAGACAAGTCAGAATATTTTATCAAACGGCTAGAACCAATTTATAATTTGGTTATTATTATAATTATTATTGTTATTTTTAAGAAAAAGGACATCTGTGTCTAAATCAAAGCACGGGGACAAATTATGCGTTTGCCCTTCATTATTTCTCCACCAGGAGGTAGCACCCACCCACTTATTACATTGGCACTGAAAACAGTCTCAGAAAAAAACGAGCCAATTATTTATTTTGCCCCGTTTTCAGCTAAACATCCATCCATCTCCGAAGTGACACAGATAAGAATGACTGTGATTGGTTAAATGTTAAAATAAAATATGACGAATATGTGTGGTTAAATGTTAAAATATGACGAATGTGTCGGAATTTGGAACCTCGCAATGAATGCATGCAGTGCAGCTGTAACACCGCAAGAAGTAATCTTGTTACATTAATACTACTACAACCTTGTCGGTCGACGTTGAGCGCTTTTATCGGTTGCCATTTTTGCATGCAGGTGTTCTTAATGGTGTGCTACAACGTGTTTTTGTTTGGATCAAAGCATATTTTCCTAGCCCCGGTTTCCCCCGTTTCCAATAAGACTTCCTGCGCAGTGATGTCAGCTGTTTTGACTTGACAGGCCCGCCGAGGTGCAGGAGCAAACCAGTCAAGACCTGCCTGTGCTCGGATGTAATCCGACCCCTCCCACCCCACTCTCGTCCCCATCATCTCCATTTCACGCCAATTTCACATGTGACACCTCATGATGAGACTCTCTGGAAATGGCGGACATTCAAACTCTGACCACCCGGGGATTTACTGAGGGAATTAGATGCAAACAAGCATTTACTGCTACTGCGCAGGTCATTCATTGGACACCCAAGCCATTCCTGTTGGAATGTCTTAACAAGACCCTTCTGGAGCGAAGAAATCTCGGAATGTGGCGCATTCTTGAGAAGAGTGAGGGAGCCATCTGGTCCAAAGCTGTTGCAACAGGTAACCTGTGAAGCAGACCAATAAAAGAACACGGTCCCTACTGTGAAACATGGAGGACGCTGCGTTATGTTCTGGGGCTGCTTTGCTAAACCTGGCACAGAATGTCTTGAATCTGTGCAGGGTGCAATGAAACCTCAGGATTATCAAGATATTCTTTCAGAACCACTCATGTACGTTATCCCGCCAAGCAACAGTTCCAAAACAGACACGTCAACAAAGCCGCCAGTCACCTGGAGAAATCCACGGGTCAACCCAGTTGCATCACAACATATTTCTGTCTGCAAGACCATGTTGGACGGGAAGCCTACACCAAGCGGGAGAAATGGAGCCAGTGAGAGAAGGAGGAGGCGTGAGGTTACCGTGAGTCAGCATGGTGACTAATAAAGCGTGAGTCCATGGTGGTTAAATTAGCTCATGTTGCGTGGCGCAATGACAGATGGAGGACGAGATCGGATCTTGACAGCGGAAGCCAGACGGACTTAAGGACCAATTTGCAGCAACATGGTGAAATATCTTTTGACGATCGCGTTTGTAAAAATATTAAATACGGTATATTTAAAGACAGTATGCATTTATTTTATATGATAAATGCATCACACGCGGTATATTTAAATATGTCTTTATTTTGTATCTGAATTATTTGTCCATTCATGCGGACGACAACCTGTCCGTTATGGTTTGCACATTTTTCTTGTGACATGACACGACGACATGATCGGGTTTTATTCACACACATGGTTCTATTTTGACTTTTCTCCTTCCTCAGCTTTCGAAATACTGCTGACGTATCTTCAGGCAGTTTTCTTCTCTGGACTATAGTGTTACACTATTGTTCTCGTCGAGCGAATATTGCAAGTAAGACCTCCTGCAGGCACTGGCCTTGCCGTCTATTTAAACTGGCCAGTCTTCGCCATCACATTGGCCGGGCCTCTCCTGAGTTAAACTCATCGGAATCCACGTCGTGTGCATTAACAGACGGCGGCAGGCTCTTTTCTCATCGACTTTGTGGTGGTTTTCCAGTAAATCTCATCTGCGGAGCACATGCTTCCGAGGGGTGAGGATGAGGACACCAACGGACGGGGGTTACTGAGGAAACCCAGAAGCATGCTTTGAAACAAAGTGCACTGTTAGCCTTTTCAATTCCATTCACAATCTTTTTTTTTTTTTTTTTTAACTTGAACCAACCGGAACACTCTCCTCCCTGGCATCAGAAGTGATTCTCTGTTTCCCATGGCTGTCCTTCAACAACACTCCTCTTTGTTCCATTGTAAGGCCGGTGGGAGAGGGAGAGATAATCACAGGAGGTGAGGTGCACGACGGCTAAACTGTGAGCCAGATGTTGTCTTTTTTTTTTTTTTTGCTCGGTTGTCAGCGGCTCTGCGTTGCCTCTGAAGTTGGGGCACTCCTTCAAGTTGCCGCCCTGTGATGCGGTCAAGCTCTTTTTTTCAGCTCACTCTGCAGCTGGAGACACGGCAAAGCGAGTCAGAAAGTACGCAGAGGAACGGGGGCCTATTGTGGATTGTCCATGTTACAGTCCGCTGGCAGTGGGGCCAAATGGAAGCAGTCAGCCACCAGATCTAGCAGAGGGAGGAAAAAAGAAAACTCCACTCTGCGATTCAAGACTCTCCACTGAGAGGCAGAACTGCTCGCCGCTAGTCCACCCTATTTATTTATGAATTCAAACATTACAGTTTTAAAGTTAAACTCCAAGGCGTTCGCCAATCCCCGCCATTCTAGTCCAGTATTCGGATGCCCCTTCACATCAAAAACATTTTTTGACCTCACTGACAGGCACAACGTCAACATTCACCCCCCCCCCCCACATCCTTTCCTCCCCCCCCCCAA
>NW_017806067.1:699393-733865 GCF_001891065.2 Hippocampus comes | reverse complement strand
CCCCCCCCCCCCCCAATTCCTTTCCTCCCTCCCCTAAACTAGCCGCAAAGCCTGGTTGGAAGCAGACGCACGTGTTTTGCTTCCCCACGTAGCCGCCGCTCGCTGCCATGGCGCTCGGGCCTTGTTGATACCGGAGGGCGTAAACAGACAAGGAGCGGGACGGAGGTGGTGGTCTGAAGGGGATTCTGTGGGTAGAGTCGGGGACATGCAGCACACACACACGCGCACACACACAAAGGCTCAGTGAGGAAACAGGCGACGGGCGTCAGGGGGGATTAGTATTGCTGGAAGGACACGTGTTCCATTTTCCAGCGTATTTGCGGACGGTAAAGTAAAAATCATGCGCTGAAGGATTCGCTCATGCTGAGTCATCACATGACGATGCAGAGTTCTCAGAGCAATAATATGAGCAGTCATGTAGAAATGCAAGTCAATAAGGAACGAGCCAGTTACTTTCACCTGAACAAGAACGAAAGGACTGGAAAAACGCTTGGCAATTCACTACCTCAAACATGGGATTAAAAAAAAAAAATCAGTAGACTTGGATCTTGTTCAAAATCAGAAGGACTCCTGCTTTGATCTCTCAAAGCTCATGGAGGATCATCTTATATTAATTGACAAAGAGGAAAACGAAGAACATTTTCACTAGAACTATTGTTATTTAGACTACTGCCCCCTGTTGGTGTGGAGTGTTTACACAACAAAGTGTGCAGGAGGTACGCCTGTTGGCTGTCATTTTTGTGGTGCGTTCCGGTCCAACTTTCTGGATCGCTGAGGACCGAAATGAGCTGAGGGTAGGAAATAAAAATAGAAGGCACTGGAAACGAAGACACTGGCACTCCGGCAGATAAGTGGCTCGCAAATAACACGTGCGCACCTAACTATCACTCTCCGTGTTGTATTTTGTGGTCTTCTGTGTTGTTGTTTGCTTCTTATAGCCTTAAATTGCAGGGCGGCATTTTTTTTTTCAGCCCCCCTGCGTTGGACCGGCTTGCTCGCTTGTTTGGGTCATCATCTTCCCTGATCCTTCTTTTATTTGATAGTGCCGTTCAGTGGGCGTCTGGCAGCGACATAATAAGAGAGAACACGAGACTGTTGTGATGCTTGAAAAACCACACGGGCCCTAAAGGGAGCGGAAAAGCGGCCTGTCAGGGTAACAACAACGCGCATCGATTGCACTTGCGCCCTTGTTACAGGAGCCGATCGGAAAAAGAACCGAGCGTCGTTTTCTGTAGGAACTCATTTCCGGGCTGTTATCAATTGGGAGGACTTTTGTTTTTGCTGAATGGGAGCGCTAACCACCACCAGTGAGGCTACTTTGCGGCACTTTTTCGTTGATTTTTATAATTGTGTATTTCAAAAACTAAGCTTCATTTTTTGCTGTTTTTGTGCTCAGGTTAAATGTTTTAGTATCATCTGGCGGCATCATGACGGCAAGGATGTGCCTTGTAGGTGATTAGAGAATTTACATCAAGACATACAGTAAGTAGTGCAGTGCTGCCACCTTGTGGCATCTACAGGCAGTTACAATCCCTTTTGCGAAGGTGTCAGTTCGTCGCAGATTTTCAGTATTTGCGGCAGCACAAAGTTTTTATCCTCTGCGAAGAGCGGAAGCTGTGTTGAATTGACTCCATTACTTGCATCAAGTGGTTGTACAGGATAAAATTAATGGGATCCAGATATATTTTTTAAAGGAGACTTTGGCACCCTCTCGTGGCATTTTAGGGCCCTTCGGAAAGAGCACAAAAATTCAGAATTCCATTAAAAAAAAAGACACTAAGTATGACGAGTTGAATTTGTGAAAAGTGACCGGCAAATAAGCGGGGGATTACGGCACAATAAAAGCTGAACCTGAAACGGTCGGACATTTTGTGTGTTGTTGGGGTTTACATTCAGACACACAGTGATGAGGGATGCTGGCTCAGCGCATAAGCCGCAGCGCCTCTCTGTATGCTCAGCACTTTTTGGACATCCTGCATATCTGGCCAATCACAAAGCCACTTCTTCCACATTGGCACACGGGCACAATCACAAGAAGAGATTCATTAATTGATTATAAATTCAGAAAAACAGGATACTTAAGTATTTTGTTCCGTATCAATTTAACATGGTTCTGATGAAATAAAGCTCCTGCGTGGACACATCCGGCCATTAGGTGGCCACCTTGTTGCCTGCGCCCCCTTCGGCCAGCACATCGAATGGCTAGAAAAAGCCAGAAACATCTGGACACGAGAGCCACTCACTCAAAGGCCACACGCAGCTGTGGACGGGACTCACCAAGCAGAATTTGTCCCCCACCCCCCCCATCGATGTGATTTATTGTCATGAGCCGGTGCCCTCTTGAGCCGCGTGGCCGAAGGACCCCAATCTGTAGTTGACGGTGCTGCCAGTAAAAACAATTTAAAAAAAGACATTGATCCGCTCTGTCGTTACAAAAACAACCGTGACTTCCCCTGATGGTTTTCTCTGATAGGGATACGCCCTCGAGTGGTGATCAGTGCTAAGATAACATTTTTTGGGTGTTTTATTACAAACATAAAGACACACTGAGTGCACGCGGTTTGTTGAGCTGCCTTACGACAAATTTATGCAAAGCATTTTGCGAAACACTTTTTAAAAGGCATTTCGCATCGTCCATTTGGTACACGGTTCTATTTGGGGTTGCAATTGTCCCAAATTTTAACTCAAGTACAAATTCCAGGTATGGGTACTCAGGGAGCCTCTGTCACGATACTCAAGAGTGGAGTTATTGGAAAAAAAAAGTGCGATCAGATCCTCCTTTATTTTAAGCAGTTACGAGTAATGCTATAAATTGTAAAACGAGGCGTGACAGAAAACATTTGAGGTAGTCGTCAAAGTTCAGATCGGCGCGAGGGGGAACGTCTCTGTCAGCGAGACCGTCGAGTGTGAAAAGGAGCAAACGCTTAAGAGATCAGACTGCACATGTTAGAAGGAGTTCAGGTCAGGAGGCAAGGCTGACCCCTTGAGCAGGATTACGGTCAAACATCACAAGCAAGCGCCTTATTGATTTGCAGTTCAGTCAACGGCGCGCCGCCGTTCGAGCTCAGGCCTGCACTCCCTGCCGCCCATTTCCGTCACTTGAAATGTAAATGAAGCGCGCGAGCAAATGACTGCACAGCTTGATCTGGCAGGTTTACATAACGCTGGAGCGGACATGCGTGGCCGCGGCCAAAGCGACAACGCGGTTCCGGCTTGGCCCGGCTGTGAATGGCGCGGCCGAGTGCAAGTGTCTCACATTGCATTGCAGAAGGGAAGGAAGGCAAGGAGCGAGGAGCCCACGCAGCAGCCTGCTCGCCGCCCCCGCGCACACATTGGGACTTGCATTCATGGCGATGCTCATGCGTTGCTTCGCTGTCACTCCATTCAAACCATCCGGGGACTCTATTCAACACTTCGACATATTTATAAATTGCATCCGTGCAGCTAAAACGTATGAGGCTCATGCCCGTACACACAAACACACACACACATACACCGACTCACTTGACTTTTTCCCATCTTTATCTCGCCTACACACACTCACACACGCTGGAAAGTGCCAAAAAGAGTATTCCCAGATGGATACGAGCAGAGCGGGGATTATGTAACAGACTCCCAACTTGAGCCCCGCGTGGATGCGCGTTTGTCATCTTCAAGCAACTATGTACATGTTACGCTGGACGGGCTAAAATATATCATTTCATACAATCAGACCTCGGCCGAAGCTCAGTCGTTCACACTTCGAGGCTAACTGCATGTTCATCCGTAACTACCTCCTATATAAACTTGAAATGTGTCATTTAAACTCAGGGCCCGACCAATTAATCGGCTGGCCAAATTAATTGAACGATATTAGCCATTTTGAAATCAGCAGACTTCTGGGGTTTTTTTTACACGCCGACGCAACATATGACAAAAGTAATGACATCCAAAGACTCCCACCAAAGACGAAAAATCGAGAGGAAAAAAAAAATGAAAAGAAATTGGCCCATTTTTGCTGTTTTCTCTCTGCTGTAAAATTAATCAAGTACAAAAGGACAATGTTTTTTTTTCTTTTTAAACTACTCGAAATACACCCTGAAAAAAACGGTTATTGAGTGCAGGAGATGGCGGCTTTTACGTCCTAGCAACAGTCGGCTCTTAAAGAGGTTGCAGACACTGCCAGATGGAGGCAAGCCCAGGTCCGCATCCCCAGAACCGACTTTGCTCACTCAAGTCGTAATTCATTACAATCGTCCTCGGTTGCAAAGCCAGATTGTTGAACTAAGAGATGTGAACTTCTACCTGACAACGAGCAGGTTGCAAAAAAAAGAAAAAGCTGAACCAGGTTGGACTGTTAGTGTAGTTCAGAGATGGGCACTTTACTTTTTTTTTTAATCGCATTTACTGGAAATACTGGAAAAAACAAAAGGAAAAAAAATCTAGGAATATGCGAATCCCAAATTCCGAATTTTCAGGGGTCGAATGTACTTTTAAGTTTTACGAACACATATCACCACTAGATGGCAGACAGGTCTTCGTTGCGCATACATTGGCTCTTTTACTGCCTTATACGACGTAAGTAGGCTTCATATTTTTGGGCGGCTTGGGAATAATATGCAGGACAAACCTAGTACCTCTGCAGTACCTGCAGGGAGCAGATATAACTTTTACCCGCCCCACGTCTCACATATACGAATCCTTGCGTTTCAATGGCGGTCTCCCCTCTTGAAATTCCTGCCACCATCACCACCAGCACATTCCCAGGCCCTGTCCTTGCACCCCCCACCCCGCACCCCTTCCCCGCTCCTCGTATGCGGCTCGGAACAACGGCTTCAGTGTGGCCCAGTGGCGTCACCTTGCTCCTCCGCTGGACACTGGCAACTCTGTTTGGCTGAAGGGGAACCACCCCGACTTGGAGATTATGGGAAACTGGGAATGATCTTAAAGACTTGTTTGGACAAATTTGTGTGTGTTTTGGAACACGTTTACACACACACACACACACACACACACACACACACACACACACACACACACACACACACACACACACACACACACACACACACACACACACCTGCCCACAGGTGAAACAATGTGCCTGTTGTCGTGGGTTTTTTTTTTTCCTTTCTGGCTCTCCAAAATCCCCCACCTGACCACATCACACGGAAATGATCACAATAGCCTTGCTGTGTTGGTGCTATAGCTCCGGAGGGAAATGAAGGGCTTGCGCTGTCACCCCACACCTCATCTCACCCATCCAGGTGTTTTGTGATTTAGAAAAAAAATAATCTGATGCAAATGACAATCAGAACAAATGCTCTTCTATACAAGTCGCTTCGGGGACAGATTGGTCAATGGGGGGGGTTTGGGGAATACTAATAGTCAGGATCCCTTTTTTCTGGATAGTCTTCGGATTCTAACAGATGCAATCTTAACTATGACAATGTTTTGATTCACTTGTGTTGAGTCATACCAAGGATAAAGATTTTGCTACCTTGACTTCTTCGTTGTTGATACGGTGATACTTGGACGTGTGCGTACACGCTCTGGACGCTTTCCGGAAAACCCGATGATTTGTACTCTCCGAGACGGCAGCTGACGGGCGTTCACAGCCAACGAAACATCTGGATGAGACAAATGAAGACATACAGAATGACTTGCTGGGAAAGGTCCCTTGCAACTAGTGGCATCTTTCCTCGGTAGGCCACTTGTTCAAAGAAAAGCAATGCAATAAAAACTGATCACATTAAATTAATGGGCAAAACAAAAAAGAAGAAATTAACTAGTCAGTCCGATCGGTGGTTAGAATGTTTGGATTTGGTGCTTCAGACATCTTTCCCTAATTAGTGTCTGGTATCAAAAATGATATCAAATTCAAAGAGCCCTCTTTTTGTGATCAGCGCAAGTCTCGCGCAAAGTGCAGTCTAACCGTGCGCATGGGCGATGTTTTCTCGTTTTTGGTATTTTCGGGCGCACGTACAAATGGGCGTTTGCGCCGTTGCGGGAGTGAACACAGCGGGCTTGTTTCACATCCAGTGGAAGCGGTTCCACTCATTTCCTTTAAATTCCGAGCAGTAGAGGCGCACGGTTTTTAACAACGAGCAAGCAGAAAAGCGAGGTGCTGAGTCCATGCGGAAGATTGAAGCCCGAACAATACATTTATAAAATGCATGACAAGAGTTGATGCTTCGCTCGGATCCTATAACCCCTGATGAAAGCAAAGCAGTATGTTGCTGATGCTCAGAGGTTCTTTCAGCGGAGCGAGGAGGCCCCGCCCCTCGCCCGGCCAATAACAATGGACGCCAGCGTGATTAACCAAACAAATGCCACCGGTGGCACAAAAACGGGTCTATCAATGCACGTGGGCATTCCCGGCATGCCTCGCTGTTTACGTGCTCCGGGTGCCGGGAGGGGGTTCAGAGGGGTTCATGCGTTTGTGCGTGCGTGTGACTGGCGGCAAACCGCTTGCACGGATGCTGCCAAGCGGCGAACCGAGTGAACTCGGCAACTGAATGCATGCGGGCTTGTTGCTGTCCCAACTGTAAATGAGGGGATCTACCTCCAGGGCCCCGGGCCCGAGAGTGGCTTTTGTTTGACAGGAGCGAGCGCTCGTTTGCAGGATGTCACCATTGAGCTCCAAGTGTCAGCATCCGCATCAGACCACATTTCTCTTTTGTGTGTGTCGTCTGTGTGTGGCTTCGTGCGAAGGACTTTTTTTTTTTGAAAGAATCCAGGTTTGTCTTTATGCAGTTACATTTTTCCCCCCACCCCACGTAGGAAAATGAAGGATCTGAAAATGGCTGGCACTGAATGGGTTTTAAGAGACAAGCCTTAAATTAGATGTTAGTACGCTCATATGAATATGTAAATGTAAGTGTTAGCGGTGACACTGGGACGATTACATCCGGCAGCGCGTTTATGCTTTTCTGTGGAGCTCATTTAAAAAATTCCCCTAAACTGCACTTCCCTGTTCATCGCAACAAAGATGGTATCAATAAAATGGACAGTGTGGTTTCATATTTTGGTCAATTTGCATATGGCTCACATTTCTTATCCAGACGTTATTTGCTGCTTTTCATATTTTGAATTGCTTGTTGTGAATGATGACCTATATTGATCTCACCTTATTAACAGGTGACTGTTGCAGGCTTTAAATACAGATGGGTGTTTTTTTTTTTTTTTTTTAATACTCATAAACACGAAAGTCAATTTTTTTTTGGGGGGGGGAAACAAAATGTCATGTTCCCAAGTACTATGAGGCACAGCATTGAACGCTTGTGCAGACAACATCGTAAACCAGACCCAATAAATGCTTTGTCACAGCGGGCACTAGTTAGGGAGGCAAATATGGAAAGAACATGTGACGCGGCTTACTCCAGTGACGTGGGATGTTATTCAGCATGCGGCCCGACTGAGCCCGACTGGGGCTTAGAAGACGTTATCACGCGGTGGCAAACGAATGACAAGGTGACACGCACTCGCCGCGTCCACTTGACATCCTGGAAACAAAATAAAGAGTCCGAGGAGGGCGGACGCGGCAGCCGTAGCGGTTTAGCCTTTTCCAGCTCTTGAATAATTAAACAGTAACCGAGTGGATCACTACCATTCTATTTTTAGCCAGCATAGGCAACAAGAGCTGGACAAACATGTGTCAAATACACACGGGAGCCAGGCGGTGGCATTTAACATCAACACGACGTCACACAACGCCTGCGGCCAAAACAAGATCAAAAACAAGATGGCTGTCATGAATCGGAGGATGACTTGCTCCCCGAGGCACTCGACTGACACTTTGTTTGCTCCTAAAATGGATTCACTTTGTTCTAAAATAAGCTTCTGGAAAGCAATAAATGTCAGTGACTTGACGGCGCACTTTGATTCACTTTGTCTTCCATGAAACATTTTTCTTTTTCCTGGAACTCGAGTACTTGCTAACACACTAAAAGAACAACTCATAAAAGCTGATGACACTGAACTGGCCAGAAGAGACTTGCTTCTGTCTGCTCGAAGGCCATACTTCAACTTACACGATGTCACTTTTTGGCAACGCAAAACATGCCGGCTTGAAATGCGGGGAAAGGCCGCTTTGTTGTCGCCGCGGTAACCTGGGCTCAGCTTCTTTAGGGATTTCAAGATCGTCGGCGGACCAGCCAGGACACCTCGCATGTTGTTAATGTTTATAACGTTGTCATTTAAAAGCCGCATTCAGCGCGACTTTTTTTTTTACATGATTCCACGAGAGACATTTCAAGCTTGACTGAGTTCAAAGAGATACATTCAACCGTGACCGCATTCAATCTGCATATGAGCGACCTATACGGTCCAAGATGCTATCTTTTTAGCCCCGAGCTTAAGATGACCGGCACTTGTGCTGCGGCCTACCACTGAACTCCGTCTTTGCCCCTCCCCCCAAAAGCCCGCCGGTTGGAAATCCTTCACATCGTCTCAGCATATAAACGTCTATCTTCAAGCATGTTGAGTTCAATGGAAATTCACAAGGGGAAATAAAGGATAAGGGTGAGCACGGGGTTCCCCAACTTTTATTTAGCCACGGAAGATATGTTCCATTCGTCTCACAGCACATGGCCAAATTTAAATGTCATGAAAAGTATGGACAGCAGACCAAAATAATAAAGGGCGCTTGTCCACTTCATCGCAAATGTACAAACTCGGCATGTGAACGAGCGCCCTCCGACCGTGGAATCAACGTCACGTCTTGTGTCCCAATACTTTTGTCCACACCCCATGCAAACAAGACAATTTGCCTCTCCGTGATGTCATCCGCATGTTCGGTGACAGCTGGCCCTTTGCGAATCAACCTCCAGCTCCTGTTGACCAGAGATGATGTCACTCGCCAACGCGGTCAGACCGCGTAGCAACAAATTAGCTTCCGTACCAATTCATCAACGCCGGAAGTCGAGCTAATACGCAGAGGTTTGACCCCGCCGAAATGGCCGGCCGTATCGTTTTAAAGGTCGCAATAATGCCGAGCCCGCGGCCGCCTTATCGCATATATGCCCACACAAATGGACAAGATTAAGCACATTGTTTACGCACAATGGAAAAGTCCCGACGCCGATGTGACATATGACAACAGTCACTTGATAGTCGTAACCTTCCGCGGCGACGTCACCGCAGATAATCCGGTGAGACGCAAACATGAATAAACACACACAGAGCGCAATAATGGGGCTTGGGCGCGTAAGGCAATCTCATCCGTGTGTGCCACAGTGCGGCTCCGGGGGGGCTGCCTGTGTTGCCGTGCTGCTGGACTCCAAGTTGGTGGAGCGGAAGTAAGCTCAGCTGCTCACTGAGTGCATTCTTTTAAGCTACTGAGCTAATGGCTTCCTCCTCCTTCCTTATAAAACAAAACTGAAAGACAAAAAACAAAATTGGCAGCAGCAGCAGCATCATCACGGTTTGTTGAGTAACAAAGTCCTTTCGGGACCTTTGCCATCCACCTGAGTGCCTTTGCCACCCACGTTTGGATCACTGCCATTTGCTTCTGCTTTGCCAGGGAAAAGAATTACAACCGGAGGGAAGCCTTCAAGCACATTTTATCGATCGGCTGACCTCTCGCATGGTCTATTTTCACGCTTAACCGGAAATTCAAAAGGAAAAGGCTCGTAATTTACGCACGCTGACAATGGAGCTAAGTATTTCCGAAATGAAAGACTAATGTTGACAGAAGTGTGCTGCACACTCACGTTTAAAATGGCCGCCATCCAATACTTGAGAGGTCCATTTACTTTTGCAAACTATCGTTCGGAAAATTTAAAAATGGGAGTTTTAGAATCTGCGAGGAGGCCGGCGTGGTGTGTCAACACATTGCGCGGCGCTCCCATCGCATGCGTGCGTCCCTCTCTTCATGACGTGCCACGCAAAGGCTGCAGGATGGCAGCGCAAAGTAGGCCGAGAGCAGCGACCTCCTCGCACACGACCGTATTTGCACTTTGCTGCGTGCGTGCTTGCTCTGATGCCGCGTGTGACCTAGTTGCGCTCGGCCCGCATCTGAGTTTCTGCGCTGCAGGTTACACTGCGTTATGATGCACTTTACTTGCTCCAATAAAAATGCAAGCGCTCGCTTTTGCAGAGACGCGGGTGGGGGGGATTCAGCACTCACACTTGAACCGAATTACAGCAGATCCAATTTTTTTTTACATCATGGAGTTACTATATGTTCTTGCTTTGTGATTGACTTTCGGGAACACTACCGGCTTAGTATTATCGTCATTATTCTTAGTGGGAATACCACGTTTCCCCCCTTGTCTGGGAACTGGATGTCCTGGTTGTAACACAATCGCCGTGACGACTTTGGCCATCGCCGTGGATACGGAGCCACAGGTAAACAACAGAGGGGTGGGGGGCGGCGATCCAGGCTAGGTGAAGATACAATGAAGTGATTTTTAAATCTAAACTCGTGTTTCATTCACGATGTCGGACCCGGAGTGTCATCGTGAAACTGACGACACAATTGTTGCATTGACGCGCTTGCTGTGGCATCGATCCACCCGAGGGTGCGAAACATTCTCACATTTCTTCCAATTCAAAGACTCTGAGGTCAGCGAAACTGTGACCGCATGCCTCGCTCGCTCGCACTGTGGCAGGATCGCAATGTTCCACATCAGCAAGGGACTGGTGTGACTGTTTTCAAGGGAATTTAATGTGAAATTAATGTGATTAATTTTCCAACAAATACTGTAAATGCACTAAAAAAACAACATCGGAACTCACTTCCAAATAGCAGGCCCTGTGATGATATATTCCAGTAAAATGGGCTAAGAATGCTATATATCGATTCAACGAAACTGATTCTTCGACAGGATTAACTGCCGAGCAAGTCCAAAATCTTGTCTAAAAAAAAATGACTTGGGACTACAAAATCATTCTGAATTCTTGCAGGGTTTCGGATTTCATTTTGAAACATTCCTGGAAAGCCGGCCCCCATCCATAACTGTTCCATCCTTTTGAGTTCAAACAGATTCCCAGGCTCTCCGCAGCCATCCATATGGTTCTACATATTCTCATGGTGAAAGTACAGTAAGCTCCCATACATTCCCGCTAGCTGTGCTGAGCCTCAAGTGGCTGTTGCATACCTGTGGCCAACGCTCGGCCTTTAATCATCGTCACCGAGGAGGCACACCAGACTTCACTCTTTAAACAAGAGCCTAAAGTGTTTTGGGGTTTTTTTTTCCAATCTCAAGAGTTTATTCTGCAAGACTCGTAAACTGTCTGTCTATGAGGCTGTGACATTTGCACTGGTAGTTCAGCGAAAGAACCGGAATGGTAGGAAGATGCGCCAAAACGACAAAAACAAAACACAGATGAATTTTTCATGCACGCGTGAGTCGGGTAAGTCGTAGGGATACTCCGAACAAAACGTGACTGACAAGGTGTCCTTCAGCACAATCGACTGTGACAGCAGAGAAGATACCCAATTACTCTCCGGTAATAGTCATTATTTTTTAATTTAACTTTTTTTTTCTTCCATCCTTGCTTTTGTTAACTCCCAATGATGTCTGTGCTTGAACACGTGCCCTCAAAAAAAAAAAAAAAAAAAAAACATGAAAGAACACCTCAACATTTTATCTCAGTGTGTGCTCACACTTACCGCTCATGTTTACAGTGCCGATACATGGTGTTCCACAGAACAAAGAGTTCCTTCAGGGTGAGCAGCAGGTTCCCTCCAGCCTCACAGCCAGGTACTCCTCCACTGGCAGCAGCGCAGCTTTTAATGAACACCAGGACCAGACCATGAGGCACTAAGTCCCAGCAGAGAGCAGGAGACCTCCGCAGTGAGCGGCAATATCTACACAACACATCGAGAAGGTTCAAACTGAATCCCAGGAAGGTTGAAGAAAAATCAAGTTAACACATGGACTACACATCAACACCATGTAGGCCACAGTATTTTGTCCATGAGGCCACTGCACCTACAGGATGTGAAAATGAAAAAGAAAACCACCACCACATTTCTCATTTGTGCCAAAGGTATTTCATGGGCTTGAGGTCTTCTGCGTGAGTTCCTCCGTACCAAATTTACTCAAGCACACCTTGGGCCCTTGCTTTGTTTGCTTGAGGGCCAAGCCATTGTAAGCTTAATAGAAATGGCGAACTAATTACTAGCCTAAATGTTAGTTAAGTATATTGGGAGATTGAGGGTAGAGGCTGTACTATGTTCACAAAGCTGTTAACATCAATGGTGACTTATTTTTTTTAAATAAAAGCATTATATTCATTAACAGCGCTGAAAACGGAGCCATTGTTGAATGTGGGCAAGTAGCGAGAAAGCCACGATAGAAACAGTCATGGCGGAACATCAAGTGACGTGGTAGCATTGGTGCTAACACTAGTATTTTTGACGAACGTTTCTCCTACAACGTATATATTTACTTCATGGGTGGCTCACTGAAGTGTGAAGTAGATCCGCATTACTCACCGTCATTCATTTATCACATCACATAAGGGTTTTGATATTTGGACATGAACGTTTGGACTGCGAGGACAGGAAGTTGCTGCGCATGTTTCTCCTCAAAGTGACAGCGCCAACTAGAGGCCTGGCATGCATGATACACATGATTACTGTAAACGTCTGTTTGTATATTGCATAATATTGTACCCCTAAAAGTACGCTTTATTTAGTGCTAAAAAGTATAATGTATAGTGTGACATAAAGAAAACAATTTATACCATTTATGCTGCCACATTTAGAGTGCAATAAACCATAACTAACTGGCTGAAGTTGAAGAGGAAAACTGTATTTCTATTGCTATGGTTATTGTCTCGTCTTGGATTACCACGGTTATACTTCATTGCCTTTTACCCCAATGTTAATAGTTGATGATAATGCAACAATGATGACAGAGATTCTTAAAGTACGAGGCACAGGCGTCAGTCTAGATTTAATTGTGGCATTACACTCAAGTGTAAGAAATCAATGAATTTCTCAAGACATTGTTCTGCCACAATTCCTGCTGGTTTGGTATTGTGACCATGACGCGCGCGCATACACGCGCCTCGACACAACATAGCATGGGCCAGTGCGAACTCGTGCATTGTGATGGCCGCGTGTCCTGAAAGTGGGGTCAGACGCATGGACACACAAACACACACATACATCGAGAAACAAAGAAACTAGTGTGAAGCGTAGTATCGCTGGCAGCGCTAGTGTGATCTCTCGTCTCGTCTTTTCCTGTTCTCGGTGCTGGCACCGCAGCCTGTGCCGCCTGTGTGGGTTGACACCCACCGGCCCATCTGCGCCCAACATGGGCCCTCAGGGCCCCTGGAGTCCATCTGGCATCCTCCTCTTCTGTCTGGCGACTCGTCACCTACGAAAGTCTCTTGAAGTCATCCAAAGCGCCTTGTATGCTAGTGGTAATCCGCGTACTTTTCATATGATGTCATTGGATGAGGCCCCTACGACCTCCACCTCAGATTGAATGCTCTACATGGAAGCGCGAATGTTTCAATGGTCGTGTGGCTCATGGACGTTGACTAAAAGTGTGTGGGGGAGGGCGGACCATATGCCCACCCATCTTCATTTAATGAGGATTTCACAGTGAGAGTGGATGAGGCCTCATCATCATTTGCAAGGGTTTGGGATGAAGAAAAAGATGGCCCTCATTTACATGCCAAAAAGCCAGCGAGACGGTAAAACAATGGGAGGATTAGCGGGGTCGGTGCTTTGGAAGTGCTCGGGCAGAGTTGAGTTCATGAATGAACCCAAGTCTTCATTAGCAACAGCAGTGCTTCAGCGATAGCACAAGTAAGGTAACGCAAGTTTGTTACGATATCTAGTTTTGGTCGGAAGGGTAAAAGCACGGGGCTTCGTTTGAACACACCAGCTGTGACTTGCTCCGTCCAACCACATGTGCCTCTTATTAGCAGTGCGGTTTCTGCACATTGTCATGCAGTTCATGACTGCTATGATGTCTCGTGCCGTCATGCTGGCAGGCCCTTGTGTTGGGTGAAAAAAATAAACTAAAATTACATGGTTTATTGACATTCTTGCATTTTGGGGGAGGGGGAAAAATCACACCACCAGTTGTTTCTGTACATAAAAGTGGGTCTTTAATTGAAAATTTTGTATCAAAAACAAACAAAAAAAAAAATTCATCCTTTGGAGCCCCGAGTGGCAACAGTGAGCCCTAGGTTATCGAGGCTGTGTGGAGACCACAAATGTTTTGCTTCCCAAACAACTCAAAACTTCAACTTGAAAGTACAGAAACCAGATGGATTTAATCTCCAAAGTAGTTAACATTCAAATCCTTTCAACTTTAAGTAAACTCATTTCATCTGCTTTACATCGACAACTGTCAGTGCATCCTCCACATCTACAATTAAAAAAAAAAAAAAAAAATTGTCGATAATGTAAAAATAAGTTAGGAATGCAAACTAAAGGCCAAGTAGGATATGCAAAAATTATTTTTAAAGGGAGGGGAGTTTTAAGCATAGAAAATAAATAAATAAATAACCACAGAACGTGGAATGTCTACATGTTTACAAATAAATTAAAAGCAAATGGGAAGGGGGAAAAAAAATTTACACACTGACAGAAGGGGGAACACACTGTACAATATTTGCCCCCCCCCCAAAAAAAAACAACAGAGTTGATGAATATTGCATTGATTGTGCATTTCACACCCCAAGGAGCCCCCGAGGGAGGCCAGGAGTGGGGGACCATGAAGTGTCAAGCAGTGAGATGGCGGGGGGCAAAAAGTTAAAGAGGCGCGACAGAACTCGCAACAGGCATGGCTGAACACAGCAGGAGGGATTGGGGGGGGGCAGAGGTGTGTGTGTGTGTGTGTGTGTTTACATGTTGTAGACATTCAGAAAGACAGGATCCAGTTTCCAAAACACCTGTTCAGGCTATAGAGTGAGTGAGCAGCTTCGAAGAGTGATACACAGTTGCGTGCGTGTGTGTGTGTTTCAAGTATTCCATTCTCTACTCTTTAATGCTCTCGCAGCCTCTCAGCTGGGGGCTACTTGGCTTGTCGTGATGGAGGCACTTGGTCTCCATCACTGAGGTTGAATCCGAGGGAAAAAAAAAAAAAACTGAGATGAAAAGCCCCCAGAAAAAGCAGCGTTTCCCTCCCCCCAAAAAAAGGCACTCCAAAATTAAAACATTGGGGAAAAAAAAGTTTTCTCCTAAGCTCTATGAGAGCAGCCATATCTGAATAGGAAGGCCTTGCCAGATGCATACACCAGCCTACTGACAAAGGGAAGGGCAGAGGGGGAATAAATAGTTCTGGTAAGACCACCCAAACAGCAACATGTTCCCCTTTAGGAAACAACTTGTATCAACTGAATGAAAAAAGGAGATGTGGGGGAGAATTAAGAGAAGCAACAACAAACAGTTGCACCCAAACAGCAACATGTTCCCCTTTAGGAAACAACTTGTATGATGCTAACTGAATGAAAAAAAGGAGCTGTTGTTGGCCATTGATCAGCCAAGCTCGGCCACAGGCGACCATACGAGAGTCCATTAACTCCTTGCGGCCTGGCCTTGCCCCCTCCTCATCGCCCCCAGCGAGTCTTTAGTGTTTCAGACCGCTCCTCAGAGGCTCTCCTTGCTCGAGGTTGTGCTCGATGACGAATCCGTGGCGATGGTCCGCAGGCGGATGTCGCCGGCGGCCGGCTCCTCGGGATTGGACTCAGGCACCTCGGCCGACACCCTCATCCAGGGGTGGTCGCAGATCTGCTCCAGTGTGGGCCGGTCGGAGGGCCGCAAGGCCAGGCACCATTTAATCAGCTGCTGGCACTCTGTTGAATCAAGAGATGGCGTTAGGATGACAACTGCAAAGGGATGGTCCACTTCATTTGTATGATAACTGTTTATGAACTACAAATCATGCCAGGGTGGTGTGCCGCAAGATCTTTTTTTTTTTTTTGTAGGAAAACAAGTGACTTGGCTCAATCAAGGTTGGGAAACACCGCTCCAAACTAGTCCTTTCACACCGGTTCATTCCAGATCCCATTAGTGCAGCTAGGCGGCGACAAAGTCAATCTTTGCGTGCGCCCTTTCAGCCCGTCACCCACTCACCAGCTGACACCCTCCTCCTGAAGTACACTCTCCCCCGAAGGATCTCCTCGTCCTGCTCGAAGGGGATATCTCCGCACACCATGTCGTAAAGCAGCACGCCGAGCGACCACACCGTGGCTGAGCGTCCGTGATATCTGTGGAAGCGGATCCACTCTGGTGGACTGTACACACGAGTGCCTAAAAACATCAAGAGGGAGGGGGGTGGAGCAGTGAGTATGGAGGGTACACACACACAAAAAAAACATGTTTGGTGTTTCTGTGTCATGCACAAAAAATAAAGAAGCTCCCTGTACAATCACAACAAACTGGCTACCGCCCCCTCCTCCCCCACCATAACAGAGCAGGAAACGTGATCCCATCATGTGACGCGGCGGCTCGGGTTTCACAACAAACGCGTTACGTGGCACTCGACTACCCGACTGTGACTCACGCTGTTCGATTCCGGTACAGTATGGATCCACGTGAATCACGCGGCATGGATTCGTCACAAGCACCAACGACTCAATTTGAAATGGAAACAATGACGAGGAAAGTGCCCCCCCCCCAGCAAAAAAAAAAAAAGACTGCCGTTCGTTCGATTCCCATGTGATTCACGAGTCAATCAAGACCAAATACAAAATATTAAATTTACAACATTTAATGAAGAGAGGAAACCCCCACCCCCCCAAAAAAAAAAGAAAAAAGGAGGAAAAAAATACCACTGCGTCACCGGCTGGTGAACGCCTCCGCGACTGAAAATAGCACCGACGAGTGCAACAAGGGCAACGCTAAGCAAGCCCGGGCCAGAAATCACCAAAACAACGCAGCATCTTACCGTCGAAGTCGGTGTACACGGTGTCCTTGAGAATCGCCCCAGAACCGAAGTCGATAAGCTTGAGCTCGCCGGTGCGGAGATCCACGAGCAGGTTCTCGTCCTTGATGTCCCGGTGTACCACCCCGCAACTGTAGCAGTGCCGCACCGCCTCCAGGACTTGGCGGAAGAAGCCCCGCGCCGCGTCCTCGTCCAGGGCGCCCTTCTCGGTTATGAAATCGAACAGGTCCTTGACGAGCTCCGGCCTCTCCATAACCAGCAGCCAGCCGTCGGCGCGCTCGTAATAGTCCAGCAATTTGATAACTCCACGAAACGACGAGCTGACCTTCTTGAGCAGGAGGATCTCGAGCGGGACCATGCTTCCATTCTGAGACCCGAAAGAGAAGGAATCCATGATGAGTGCGGGGATTACACGCAGCCCAACCCTCCATTGCATCAAAACAAACACTTACAATTGAGCCCCACTCGGTCACCCTTTCCTTCGCGACGTGTTTTACAGCCACCTAAAAACCCACAAAGAAAACATTTAGAAATAAGTCGCATAAAATGGAAATTCCCAATTTCTCCACTGCGCCCGCGACTCACCGGTGCCCCGTCAGAGAGCCTGCTGCCGGCGTACACGGTGCCGAAGCCACCGCTCCCCAGCACGGAGCCCACCTGGTACACCTTTTCGAACGGCTCCTTCTCCACTTTGACTGTTTCGGGGGGACAACGTGTGGCGAACATTAGCTCCCCGAGTAGTTCCACAACAGCCGGTCAGCAGTTAGCCGTTAACCTCTTTCAACTCTCCCCGCCCGCAGCAACGGCTTTGACCAAGACGTTAAGGTTACCTACCCGGCTGAAGCTGAATTTTCACTGGCATGTGATCCATGCCCGAAGGGTTGCAAATATGAGAAAATGAACCAAACTTTGACAGCAACATATTAGAAAAAAAAGGAGGAGGTAAAAACGAAAATCCGGTGGTGGTGTTCCAAGGCAGGCAGTTGAGGTTTCGACAACGACTAGTAAGACTTTAGGGGGTTCGGGCGCCGTCTAAATAGTGGTGTGGACCGTCCAGCAGTGCGCCAAGTTGGCCGCACCGCGCCCGTTCTCTTCGAGTCACGACCGTAAAGTCGCACACCAGTGCCTGAAAACCGACATGAAAGCGGGTCCGAGTTGGGTTGGGAGGGTCTCGAGACTCGAGATACCGCCAACAAAAACAAAACTAGGTTCCGATGAAAACAACAACGAGCGTAGATTCCCGAGTTTCCTAGAAACGCTCGCGAGTGTGGCAGGTTGCAATGTCATTCGCGGCGTGTAGGTATCCTGAGGACTAGTTGCCGCTGTCTGAGCTTTGACGCGGTTTCCCAGAGCCAATATTTTGACGCGCAGTGGGACGTTAAGTATCCCTCCGCAGCTAACACAGGACGAACCTTTCGCTCAAATCACGCGTATAAAACACCGCCTTTCACAAAATACGTGTCCTAAAATGAGCGAACTACACAACATGTTATTCAAAGACACTTCTGGCCGACAGTATTGTCTGAAAACACATTTGCATCACGGGACTACTTTCTCGTAGTATGAGACGCGCAAGAAACTCTTGTCTGGTAGATTTGCACTCGGTTCACTATAGACTCCGAGGCGGCAACCAATCAGATGTCGTATATAAATACTCGCTTTTGGGTATTGGCCAATCAGGTAAAAGTTGTTGTTATAAAGCAGACATTTGAGTGCACGTGGCGGCAATTTTGTGATGTTACCCCGCCCCCCGCCACCCCACCTCCCATGCAGCAGGAGACAGACAGTCTGGTTGGAAAAGAAAAGCTCATTTTGTTGACAACCCATAGCAAATTAGTCATGAATATGTCCCCACTGCTCTTTGTTCAGGAGGGTGTGTTTCCCAAATGTACTGTTAAAATAGTCCACTTAGCAACACAAACTCGTCGCTAATTGTCAGTAACTATGGTTACCGCATTCAAGGAGTGCGAAGGTGTTTGGAATATTCAAATATAAGCCATGAAATCAAATTTTGCATGATTTAAACTCCAAAATCGAGTACAAAAAGCCTAGAGTTGAAAATTCAAGTGTGCCCGGATGATATCGCGACTGACTCACAATTTGACACTGAGAACAAAGTAGGTTAGCAAGATGAAAACACTCGGATCAAAGTTTGCAAAGTTAGCCGTTCAATTCCGGAGTTCAAACGTTCTACGTTTACTGTCACACATGGCAACATGACCTTGGCTTGCTGTGAACTTTCCACTGTTTATCTCCACCATCCTCCGATAACCCGTGCGTGTATGTGTGTATTTTTGACCGCTAACCAAACAAGAAGCGTTTGAAAAGTTCCACGGAACGTTATCGGGCCACAGACCGAGCCGGCGCAAAGTTATGTAAATGTACACTGCAAACAAGAAAACTGTGTCTCGGCTGTAACTTGCTTTGATGTTTCCAATATCATATTGATTAGTGAAATTCATACCAAGGCAAATCTTTTTGAAGTTGAATTTTCAATGTATACTCCACATTCCACCGTTCACCAAAAAAAGCAAAAGAAGTCACAGTTGTTTTTGTCCAGGTACTTAAGTGTATGCATTCCTTCTATGACTCCTCACATTCCCCCCAAAAATGCTTTCTAAGCCCGAATTTGACTTCAAGGACTGAGCCAAAGTATGTTTTCATGACCTTGTGGATCAGAACTGGAATTTCTACCCAGAAGGGCTCACTTTTCAGTGGTTTTCCCCTTATTGTTCAAAAAGACACAAGTCAGTTCAGGTGAAGTTTTTATGGCCTCGTTTCTCATGGAGTAACACACTCCACAACTATTCACAGTCATGGAGATGCAACATAATACCCGGACAGGAAAGCGCATGGTGGGCAATGCGAACGTGGGGACACGGGTGGACTGAGGTGAAGCGAAGTGCTTGTAATGATACCCGCGCGATAGAGGAGATGTCATTTATGTCAAAACGGCTGTCGACGGCCTGACGGTCACCACGCGCAATCATCACACGATTGGAAATTCACAGAGGTGGTAGTAGGTCACATATGTGCAAGTCAAGTCTCAAGTCATCACCTTCAAGTCTCAAGTTACTTTGAGGAAGGAAGAAAAAAAAAAAAAAAAAAAGAAGCAGGGCAAGTCAGGTCACCACCAAATTTCAATCAAGTCAAATGAAGTCATTACTTGGTCATAAGTCAAAAAATCTTGCTCAGTTGAAATATATACAGTATTCGTGATAATACTGCCCCCCCCCCAAAAAAAAACATGATCTCTCCAAAAAAAAAAAAAAACATACAAAATAACTGAATACTTACATTATTGAGCAGAGTGCATGTTACTATTTTTTAGTGTCACTCCCTGACTGGGATGATAAATATTGAAATATGCTGAATGTGGGAGTAAACATCTCTAATCATCAGATTGATGAACTCAGTACGTTGTGTTTGGGTGCCAATCTGTTTGCCAAATCGACCAGTGTGTAAACGGTTAAATGAGACACATACACGGACACTTTGCAGGTTTGTCCCTCTATGAGTGGAGTCGACATGTATTCGTTTCCGGGGGCCCTGCCACATCAAATATGGCGGACATGCTCACATCCAGAAAAGTCTTCAGAGTGAGGTCTATGGGTTGATGTGTACCGCCTCAACACCAACCATGGTATCTAATCTATTACTTTATTTTCCTCTCAATGCAACGCGTAATCTACATCAAGTTTTGTTAATATTTGACCAGTTAGTGCTGAGCTAAACTGTCGGGCTAAACTAGCGAGCTTCACAGTTCACACAGAGAGCCTCCCTGCATCTGACGGATGAAAGTAAACGTCGTAGATTGGTGGCACGAAGAACTTTCAAATCAAAAGGCGCACCACAGTAAGAAGAAAAAGATATTAAAATCCAAACCGAATGACTTGTCAAGCCATGAAATTTGTGACTGAAATCCACTCGTCATGTGATTCGAATCCCCCACTTCTGGGAATTCCGTTGTATAAAAGTCATTTCCTATACTTGTTGACGT
Source organism: Hippocampus comes (assembly GCF_001891065.2). NCBI lineage: Eukaryota > Metazoa > Chordata > Actinopteri > Syngnathiformes > Syngnathidae > Hippocampus > Hippocampus comes. The sequence goes on along the minus strand of NW_017806067.1, from coordinate 713,027 downwards.
TCCGCAAATTGAGCAAGCAAATGAAAAGACATCATTAGATCGTTAAAGAAGACGCTTGACCTTACAAGCCCCCGACGTGACTTTTCGAGCAGCCTCTAAAAATACCGACACGCACTCAATAATGCATTTCGTAGACAGTATGCGTCTCTCAATCGTATGATGCGGACTATTGGAGTGCATTCTGTTGGGATGAATCCAATCTTTGCTCTGGATAAGGATCAGTCAACTTGATGAAGTATTCATGATTGTGTGCTCCCCCCCCAACCCCCGCCCTGACAAGCGTCTTTTTGCTGTGGTTTGATATGAAATGCGTGCTATGCAGTCGTTTGCGGCTCTCATGGGAAATCATCATCAGGCTTTAAGAAAAAAAAAAAAAAAATCATGTGCGTCACTTCTCAGAGAAAAGCCATGAAGAAGAAAAATGGCTCGTGACACTGTGATGGCGCTTGTCACCGTCCGTGGCTCCTCTCGTCTCGGGTGTATTTGTGCACATGCCTGGGATGCCTCCCACTTTCCTTTGCTCTAATTGCCGCCTTGGTAAACGGTGTCGGCCAGGCCGAAAGGGGTCCGGCGGCATTTGCATCTCTAATTTGATGGCTTTCACCGGGGACACATAAAACCAGACACAGCAGAGGTTAACGCGGCCACATCAGAGTCCTGGAGTCACCCCGTGGTTATTTTTAGCGGCCACCGCGCCGGTTAGTAGCGGCCGCAATCATTTCGGTAAGCCCGACGATTGAAATCGATCCAGCTTGGCTTTGCTGGCGCTCTCTGCCACGAGACTGGAATTGGGACGTTGAGTCGTATGACCAGGATGTGCTTACGGGGCACGCTTAAAGCTTTCGCCACGATTCCCCGCCATTCAAAATCATTTGAGTTGAGTGACAATGCCGCGCGTGTTCCACTATTGTGCGCTTGTCATGCGTAGTTCTGCAGAGCAGACCGGTCGCCGTATGGATTACGATCCCGTCACAACATTATGCAACAATGTCAGGCCGGTCAGTCTGGTAATCTGCCGGCCGCGTTGCGTAATCACTCATTAGCGCTTTTAACACATTCCCTCGCACCTTCTCCGTATGCAGATTTGGCCGGAGAATGCTCTATAGGCCGCGTGCGTCACACGCAGAAAACCGATGTGATGATTTTGTGTTCGATGAATAACATGGACTGACTTGAGTATTTACCCAAGATACTAAGCCAGAGTTGCGCTGGTGCGCAGCGGCGTGTAAATTTAGCCGCCATGAGGGTCAAACGTAGGGGAAAGTGACATTTCTGGTCCTTGGATTGCTTATCGCCTTCTGCGTAGAGCAGCTGAACAATAATAGGTTGAGCGAAAAGACAAATTAGAATACTGCGCTGGTCGGCCGGGGGCTATTTAATTTCTGTGTCACCGCCAAGCGGGCAGGTTAATGATGCCCTCGGTGAATGAGTGAGCAACAGCAGCTTCCGGCATCCACACAAACAGGACAGACACTCAAACCAAACCGTGCGCACGCACTTGGCCCCGCTTCCAAACTTTTGTTTTATTTTGCGAGACCACATTTTGAAATCTACAGTGGGTCTTATCAAACTTTTGTAGGTATTTTTTTTCCTCGCCCGAAAAATTACAACTCAGGTTTCTGTCACACATCAATATTCAGTTTTTTTTTCCTTCTCCAGTAAAAAAAAAAAAAAAAAAAAAGATTTTAATATGATGTTCTTCCATTTGTCATGCAAAATTCTGATCTACATTTTGCGGTATTCACGCAATTTGGGATGCAAAACTCGGACTTGTGTCAAGTAAAAAAAAAAAAAAAAATCTCACACTATTCAAATTATTCTGATTAAATTGTGACTTTTCTTTTGCAAATTCAGCAATAAGCCTTTATCTGTAACTATAACATAAACGTGTCAAATGTACATTTTCCAGGAGGAAAACAAGCTCCACGTTGACGGCCCGAGTCAAAACACGTTTTTTTTCTTCTTCACTGGTGTCCCACTAATGGATTGCCCTCGAGCTGACCACATTTCTGCAAATGTAACGATCACAGTGACACTGCAAATTTCGCTTCGCCGTTGACATAAATGGTCCCGGAATGGAATTTCTACTCTTATCCTGATTAAGAGATTGTTATTTACTACTCGGTAATCACTCTGTAAGTCGATTGCTCAAACCGTTAAAGAGAAGTGACCCCCACAGGCGGCCGCGTCGGTGCTTAATCCTCAGCGGCAAAGTGTCCGTATATAATTGACACATACTGTATACATAGAAAACGGAGCTAAGTGCTCCGCTTCCCTTCACTGACTTGATCCATTTAACTGCCCATCCCTATCTTAAGAGGATACCGAGCCCAAAGCTTTAAATCCCCCCCCCCCGCCCCCACCCCACACAGGCCGCGACCCTGGACGGGTGGGCCAGAAAAGGACCAGTTGTAATCTTGTGTTTAAAAATAGACACGCGGACGAATGAACACGCATTTTGGGTCTTCGTCGATTGGATGTTCAGATTTCCTCGCATTCTCCAACGCTCGCGTCGGTTCCCTTTCGGCGCTTTGAGCCGCGCCGCGGGCAACGTGATTGGCTCTCCGCTTTGACGGCATACTGCTGACTGTGTGTCTGCGAGGGCCCGGGCTCGGACACGAGCTGCCCGGTCAGCAGTCTTGTCGCCACACACACACACACACACACACACACGGACGCGCCGTTTATTTTACCATCGCGCGCAAGCGGCTCCGAAGAAACTGCGCCACAATGTGCAGAGGGACGGCGAGAGAAACATCACGCTCCCCACCCCCCCCCTCCTCCTCAATTTGAAGCTCAAGGCCATCATCATGATTAATTCACCGGCGTGGCTAGTAGCCACATGTCGCAGCCAAGCTCGTAACCCCCCCCCAACACCGAAGACCTTAATCCGCAGGTTCCGATGGCCCGGCGCGGCTTCGGAGCCCCTCGCCGTGACGCCTATGACGCCGGCGGCACAATAAAAAGAGTCCCCCCCCCCTCCTTTTTCCCCGCCAATCCTTCGCACCTGAGCGCTCACACTTACATGAACGACGCGGCGGAGTCGGAGGAGGGGCCGGCGATGGGGTGGCTACGCATTATCTTTGAACTCAATGTGCTTCTGGCCTGGTTTACATGACCGCCGTAATTAATGGTAGTATGGTGCTCGTGTGATTGACAGTTGGCCTGGGCTAACCCTCGCAGAGGTTTTCTCGTGTCATGGTACATATGCGCTTGTTGCGTCAGCTTTACCTAGCTTAAACCGGCGCCAGAAACCGGATGGAGTTGTAATATTGCAAGCAAATTAGAGTTGGCATGGAATCACCAACTTTTTTTTGGCGATGATCCACCCCAGTCAGGTTCGTGTCGGGGCTTGCATGCGTGTTTTTGGAACGGCGGGGGCCCTGCCGCTTCAAATACGGCGGGCACGCTAACGATCAGAAAAGTCGACTTGATTTGGGTCATCGGGGCTAATGATGCTGATTAGCGCCGTGACCTTCCACATTCTTCTCTGTCTTGTCCTCGCGAAGGCCCCGACTTAATGAGAATACATCGGCTAGTGACGAAACGGCTCCCAGCGAAGGGGCGAGCTAATTGCACGTCGATGGGCGCTGCTCACTCAGCACTTCGGAAGGCAAGACCCCCCCCCCTGGTTTCGTTTTTCTAATTGGTCACCTTTCGTAGTGTAATCAAAAACAAGACTTGGCGCTTATGTAACAATCCGAAGCAAAAACCATCCACTTATTCCCCGCGCGGCGGCCTTGTCAATATCGGCGGCGAAAGATTCATCTGGATGCCAACCTTTCATGACTCCCCGACCAAAGTGGACCAAAGTGCTCATGTGAGGTGGAGTCGCCCAAAAACAAGGGGACGAAGGGAACGCGACGTCAAAGCGGCACGGTGGCCGCGCCTGTCGCGCCGTCTGATGACACCTCGCGTGCGATTCAGCGCTGCCGCCTCATTCCTCGGATTGTGCCGCAGACGGATTGCGGGGCCTTGAACTGCGAGTAATTACGGCCAGGAATGCGCGCAGCTGAGAAGCCAATGAGAAGGACCACGTTGGCATGGCAACCGGCAAGGCGTTAATTATTTTCTTCCTCGTCGGAAAGGGAGGAATCCCCTCTTCAAAGGCAAGAAACACCTGCGAGTCACCCCCCCCCCCCCCACCCAACCCCGAGCCCCCAGTTTCTTGCTTTATTGCCTGTGCCGGTTCCCTGTGTTTTCACAAGCCTTTTCCGTCGCCTGTTCTCCCAATTTCCACTTCACATCTTCTTCTCGCCTCACCCCTGCACCGTCGGGTCGCCCTTCACCCGAGTTGATCGCTCGCTCACGCTGGCTTGCGGGTAAAACCGGCGCATCGGAGGGGTTTTGCGGAGCTCCCGTTGTCATCTCTTTCTTCTGATTACATTTCATCAAACAGGATCGAAGCGAGGGGAAAGAATGATCTTCAAAAATGCTAAGTTGTCATGCTCTGCCGGAAGGCGGAAGAACTGGTTTGGTGTGGACGACACCTACTTGGCCGCCACGCGATGACGCAAACCGCATTGAACTTGGGGGAATGCAGTTATTATACAAAGGAGGGAGGGGTCACATGATGAAAAGCGCCTTTCATGTCGCCGCCTCGGCTTTGCGCACGGTCGTTGGAACCCGCCGTCGTCAACAATTTGGCGTATTCCGTGCAAAATGTCGTTGACAGGCATGCGCACATTTACAGGTGGTGCTCCGGCACCAACCCCCCGCCCCCCTCCCCTTTGCTTTAGATTTAAAAAGTGAAACAAGGACCCTCCCTGCCCACCGCTGCCCTTTCAAGTGTTTTGCCATTGGGATTCTAGAACTGTTCTAATAGTAAGAGAGATATTTTTCCTCCGATTTTGTATGATCACTTTAAATGGACGCCAAGTCGACATGTCGTTGCTCTTTTCCACTTGAAATGTCTTTTGTTCAATTCAATGAGCTCCAAACTCTGTTGATCACGCCAACAGATTTTCCCTTTCCGCACTCAATAACAACCAGATTGTTTTTGCTCTCCTTGCCACGTTTAATTTGAGTGATGGGCAAAACACGTCGGCTCGCCGGGTCCACCCCCCATTCTTCCTGCTCTTTAATTGGTTCGTCAACAGGACCCCCGGCCTCTATTTGCGCAGGGCTCCACAACACACACGCGCGCGCACACTCGGAAAGTCACACAAAGCCACCAAAACCAGTGGGGGTGTGTGACCGCGCTGGGGCCAACTGTTTCCAAAAGGGGGCGGGGCAGGGCGGCGGCGGGGGTTGGGGGCACTCTGTCCCCCCTCTCAGCTGATTAGGAAACGACCAGTAAGGCTATCGCAAACTTTCCTCCGACACGGAAAACACCTTGACATGCGCGGCTTTGTGTTTGTCTTTCAGCCGTGCGGCATTGGCGGGTAAACACGGTCGCTCGCTCACATCTATCGGACCGATTTTCCATTTGGCGGGGCTGGCCCGGATCGAAAACGCCCTCTGCTTGCGACAACAATACAAACACCGACTCCCATTTGGACTTTTCGGATTGGAGACGCTGTTCGATGGTGGCGGATTGGCAAACAAGTCTACTGGGAATGCTGCCACATGTCACCATGTGTGGGTTGGGAATGTACTGCGGGGGACAAAAAAATAAAGTCAAGACACTTCCACTCACACACATATATAATAAAAAACAAAATATTTCCAGTAAGAACTATGCTTTTATTAAGTATTGAGTTAGTTTCAGGAAGGAGAGAAAAAAAAAAAAAACATCGTCATTACGCAATGATTGTTCCGGATTTCTTGGCACTCGGAAGTTCATCGTTCCAGGTCGCGCAGTTGCCCTCCCATGTCCAATAAGCGGCTACATCGCAATATCAGCAGTGTATTACCCGACGGGGATTAGCACCGCCGTGTGTGTCGAAGGGTCAACGCGCTGTGAAGCCCTGCGGGCGAGCTGATTGATGAAAGCAGCCGTAACGAGGTTTTCGCGGGGAGGGGGGGGGGGGCAGATGAAAAAGTCATAGAAATCCTTGCTGACCTGTCGACGTTTTGGACATAAGCTGCGGCTTTGTTCTCGCCGGCCCAATCAAAACATCACACGTGCAAAAGTCTGATAAATGGCACGTTGCCACGGCAAAGTTCAAGTTCCGTTTCGCGCGCACAAATCGCATGAATGTCACTTTCAACACGGGTCAACATGACATGAATGGAAAAGAGAGAATATTTTCTTCTTTTCTCCAACTCTGGCCACTTTTTGCCCGGTTTGGCAAGGCGTCGAATGAAAATCGCGCCGAACCGGGCTCGAGCAACAGCTCAGAGTAAACCATTCCACCGCGGTACTTTGCCTCGGGTGCAAACGCACGCACGGGCATCAAAGCAAACGGCGCCACATGTTCTTAGCATGGCCAAAAAGTGCACGCGTGTCCTCCGTCTGTACGTGGCGGCACCTTTGTGTCGGTGTCATTTTATGAGCTGCTTGCAGGGGAGTTCTCCAGCCAGAAGCCCCTTTCCCTCTCCTCCTGCCTCATGATCAAAGCCGCTGCAGCGCCACCACGTCTTTGATCCTGGGGGGGAGGGGTGGGGGGTGTCTGTAGGAGGTTTTGATTTCTTCATCTATTCTGCTTCCCATAAAAGCCGGCCAGGCCACTTTTGGGTCCAGGGGGAAGGAAAGCACAACGGTGGACTATAGGAGGTCCCGGACCTGACGCTGCAGTAAAATAAAATGATGTCATTGATGTATAAACTGTATAACTATAACACCGCGCCTCATCGTCAGTGACTAACTGTTCACAAACGGCTGAAAACAAGATGTCCTATTATCTGCGCCGACCTGTTCAAAGTCTCGTTTTTTTTTTTTTAATCTGAAAAACCTTTGCTTTTGAATAGCTCCTTCCTGCTTCTTTTCCAACCCTCCTCGGAGAAATTTGCATGGGAAATAAATTTCATCGGGATGAAAAGGAACGGGCAGGCCGAGTTAGATTACACACCTTAAAATATAATTAAAAGCCCTTGACATATTTTTCATACGCTCGCTGCCGTGCCGCCGCCGCAGCTTCGTTTCTCACTGCGCTTCAATTAAATGTTCAATACGCAAAAATGATTTGACCTGAAATGGAGCTCATGTGTGCTGCTGATGTCCAAAAGAGACTTTTTAATATTCCCTCCGTGAATACTCGTTGGCTCGTTTCTTTGATACAGCGGCGGCTTGACTTACAAGTGTCCCAGTGGTCATTTTTTTTTTTTCCCTTTGGGTTGTGAGACAAAATCTACCAAGCTACCAAAAAAAAAAGAAAAAAGATGGAGCAAATTAGGTACTGTAATCAACTTGGAGACATTTATTGAATGGGATAAAAAAAAAAAAAAGTCCAACAGAACACTTACATGGAGCGGATCAGACGAACTACTTATGTCACTGGTTTTGCCACGCCTCTTAAAGGCACGCACGCAAAACACGAACCCTCAGGCCCGCACGGTAATTAGCCTACATCTTTACACTGCACATTTTTTACATCTTGTCGGTATGATTTAGTTTTTTTTTTTTGTTTTTTAAACGACAGTGACTTTTTTGTTCTTGATTAAAAACTTCACATTGCAAAAAAAAAAAAAAAAAAAATTGGTTTTTGAAGGGACTGCAATGCTTCGAATCAGAAAATTGGTTTGGACTTAAGTGAACCAAATCACATCACTTTCGGGACAAAGACTGATTTGATATAAACGAGTAAATTCAGTCACGCGTGCTTTCATGTCAAGGACTCAAATGTCAAGGGTAACCGTCGTGTTTTTGTTTGGTCGACTCGGGAAAAACAAATGGACCGACCGTCTTGTCTGTCCTTTAACCAGAGCAAAAAGAACAGCGTGTATCATTTGCTGACTTTATTTCTGCGCACGCATGTACTGCATGTCCGCAGCATGTGTTTAACCTCAGTGTTCCTCCTCCATCCATCATGTGAACATCTGACAGAACATGGTACCGCCCGTCTTCATGAAGACACATTGCGGACCGCGCATCTGCCTCTAAGCGCCGCCTCTCTTTCCCCGGGGCAAACATCAAGAGGTCGCGGAGGTCACGATGCAGGATGGCAAAGCGCCGTGTCGCCGAGTGAAGCTCTCGGAGCGCGTGATTATATGACGGTCGTCATGCATTTATCGAACGGTGGCTGGTAAACGTGTGACCTCTCACATACAAGTGCATTGCGAGCATGTGAGTCCCCCCCACCCTTCCGTTGGCACGTGTCTTCAGTCGCCCTGCAAACTGCGCGCAAGTGATGCCGGCTAACGCGATGAGAAGGCTCGTCCGCAGCGTCATCGCTCCATTCATTCCGTTAAGATCAGGGGGGCGATTCGTTAAGGGATTATTTGGACGAACGACGAGGCACCGTCATGGCAAATTTGTTGCCGAAGGATGACCTGCCATTCAAGTATTTGTATTTTTGGCCAACGGCGCCTCACGCCCCCCCGCCCCCTCCCCCCACTCCCTATGGTTCAACATGCAACATTGATGATCCCCTGAAAAGCAACAGCTGTGACCTACCTTCTATGGCTTGATGTCTCTATGTATAGAACGCAGACATTCGCAACAGGCATCCCTGTCCCGATATAAACCTATAAACCCCCTTTCACACCTACTACAGTATCACGAGCCCTTGTGTTTGAGGTGCGACCAGCCGTGGCGCAACACTGGATGGCTTCAACTATGCGCTGCCGCGGCATGCGTGTGCTATCTATTCCCCCTCGGGGGAACGGAACGCACACGCGGAAGCACAAAATGTACTAGAAGATGATGGAGGGCGTGGAATGGGGAGAAAGGTGAGCAAAGAAGAAAAAAAAAATGGAGTAAGTCTCATTTACAAACAGAACGCAAAGCACAATAATAATAATAATAGTGGTGTCGTGGTTCTTTCACAAAGGCCCAGCATAGCTGCCCACAAAGATGCCCGGCCAAATTTTCCAACAAGTAGTCTAAGGAAATGATCGGGGCCTTTTGGCACACAATGGCTTTTTCCACGAGATCTATTGATGGCGTTTCCACGACAAATTGTGTTGAATGTCAATAGGACGCCGTCTACGATGGTGTGATGTGGCAACAAACAAGCAGAGGCTACGCCAGGCTTGCGTCAAGTGATGCAGATACGCATCACAGACGAGACCTGCTGCCACAGTCGACAATGTTGACATGACAAATGGAAATATCCCACAGTTTAGCACACACACACACACACACACACACACAAATTATTATTTGTATGCCTTTTCTTTATTTGTCTACGTTATTTATTTTTTTACACAGGCAGAAAGTCAACTGACAACCACACAACAAGAGTTGACCTTGACGTAAGACTGAGATGTTTTATCCAAGGTCAAAGATGAATAATTTCCTCCCGGATGACTTTCACTTCTGTTTTTTGGTGTGTAATCCTTATTATTCTTATTGTTATACGGCGCGACGGTAGTTCTTGCTGTGCGTCACGTGAACTATCGTCCTCTTTTCTTGATAGCGGAGCTCGAACTGCGGCTCAGCGGTTGTTGTGTGTGCTGGGCGTGCTCAAGTTGGCCCTCCCAGGATAAATAAAGTAAAACAAAGCCGCAGGGTGGCAGCGGGGGCGGCGGAGGGAGAAGTTGGTCCAAGGAGTGTCCCGATTCCTGGGGATATCCCTATCGAGTGTCAGCCTTAGCTGGATAAACATACAGTAGCTGAGCCGTGACTCACTTTTACCAATAATGACACACTACAACCTGTTTGACGAACGCGCACGGCATATGTATCAGCGCAGATGCGCCCAATGAGTCACAAGCGGAATAAAATGAGCAACGTGTCAACTTTATGACAAGATATTTGACGATGGCTTCAATCTCCAGTATGCGGGCGCGATTCAGACCCCTCAGCGTTGCTTCTATGCTAGCCGCGATAGCGCGTCAGGCACACTCAAACAAATGTGATTCTTTACAGTGCAAACATGATGGTGACGAGGATCTTGTCCATATCGAGTGAGCGAGGCGGAGCATGAAATTGTGTGAAAGGAAACTGGATGGCGGCCAAACTTTTTTTTTTTTTTCTTTTCAGGTCGAGTTGAATTAGCACAACGAACAGGCAAAAGCAGGAGTTTTGGAGCCCAACTTTGCGCCTCCTCAGCATTTTCCTTGCGCTTTATTGTTCCAAAAAGGACATTTGTGTCCATGGAAGTGAGAGGGAAAAAAAAAAGTGGTTTTGTAAGCTGGCGGCAGGGGTGAGATGCAAGCCGCCCCCCCCCTTCCCCCCGCCCTCTACAGTATTCGCTGTTCACACAAAACTCATTAGCACCTACAAACTTCACATGTGTGTAAGCTTGCCTCTCATCTGGTGCCAAATTTAGTCCAGGCACGCGCTTTTTATAAGCCAAGTGTGATTTCAAGCGCGCCCGCACCTTTATGTTGACACTATACATGCAACATGTTTCCTCTCGCGTACGCTACCATGTCAAAAGCGCCTTCCCGTCTTACACGAGTACGAACGAGGCCGACCTGCTATCGTTGGAGCAACTCTTTGCTGAACTCAGTGGAGCGATTTTTCACCCTGCAATTGTCCCCGGGCTGCCCAAATGAATTGACACGCTAAACTACAGGGCTTTGAAATGTCACGACTATATTTAACCGGTGTGAGACGCACAAAGTCTCCGTCTGTCCTCCTGCAGAACGGGCTCTGGAATGGTACCAATGTGGACCATAATAAGGCCCAACACAGAAAGACTGACCGATTTGCAGGCATGTCAACAAGTCAGAGGCTTGCGATTACGTTACGTAAAAGACCCCCCTGTGCCGAACGCGGCTTGAGTTTACGACTCGAATAATGCTATCTTTGGATGACATCAAAGGGGGAATTGAGACGCGCTCGGATGAATCGAATCAAATCCAAATGGACTAGAACTGAAGGGGCAAATACGGTTGAATGAAAAAGACTATTTCGCCAAGGGATTGTGCAAAACTGCCAAAAAAGAAAAATGAGCCATGCTGCGTAGCTTTTTTTCTTTGGACGCTTCGTCCTCCTCTCGTGCCGATGACCCATTTAACTGCGGGATTCTGCGCAGGTAAAGGCGCACTGATATCATTATGCCCCCACGAAAGCCCCCCTTCGTTGTATCCAGGGCGGACAAATCTAGGCCAAGAAGTCGTATTATATCGCGCAGGGAGGGCAGGGCGGGGGGGCGTACATGCTTTTTAAACACGCTCTAGCCAAGTACTACCGTGCAAAAACAAGTTAAGTAAGAAGTTCATCTGGCATGCTTGAGTCGTTTTTTGTTTTTCTTTTTTATACTTGAGCACAAATTCTGAGATATAGATACAATTTGCCGAAGGTAATGCTTGCTGTGTAGCCCACCGCGGTTGTTTAGTGCCAATGAAAACATTTATGGGGCAATTCAATTTATTGAGCATGGACGGTAGAGAGAGAGAGGCAGCCATCTGTCATGTTGAATTTCCTGGGCAATTATGTCCCTGCCTGTAATGTTATTTACCCGGCGGATCTTTATGAAGAGCTAATACAGCAGTGGGACAAGCGCTCATGTCTGAGCTAATAATGCGTCAAAACAGCTCTCCGCTTATTTGTGACTGGCAGGCACGACGCTGGCTCATGTCCGCGGCTAGCTAGCTAGCTGACGTTGATGCCGTTAGCTGTTAGCTCTGTATGACCGCGACCAAGATCAACAGTCGAAAGTGACCAGGCGCCGGCGGCGACCACTCCCCCTTCCCCCTTTATTTTCCCAGTCTCGCTTTGGGTCTGTGACTCCACGTCTGGTCAAGTCTCACTTGTGTGTGTGTCCGTGTGTGCACAACAGGAGGATGAAGCGAGACGGCCAAATTATGACGTGGGGGAGGCGGAGCGGGACCGTCGAAATGCTGTTTGGACAAAAACAGTTGGCAGACTGGAAGGCTTGAGTAAGTCAAGCTTTGTTGGCGACAGAGTGGGTGAACGCATTGAAGGTCTTAAATGGTCGACTTGAACAGAAGCGATCCTACAAATGCGTCGTTGGAGCCGGAAGGTCCCCCAAACTGCCTTCATGGAGATGCTGCTGCTCGACCTGATCCCTTTGCAGCATAAGCCTCTTGGCTCAAGTCTTCCCGTAGTCTCCCCTTTCCCCTGTCTTTGATTTTAATCTTAATCTCATTTCACTTGTCGCCAGACTCCGCCTCTCCCTGCGCGCGCGCCGCGGCCCAACCCCCACATTACTGTCAATCGTTTACATTTTCACGTTGTTTCAAAAATTCCCGTATTAGCCTTGAGTGACAAGTCTTCGCAAGTCTGGCAGCGGCACTTTGGCTGCAGTTATTCCCAAATTAAATTTACAACTATCAAGCGTGACATCACTGGGCGAGCATTCAGGTGTGACCTTGTTGTTGTCGTGCAAAGGACAGCCATACGTTTGTGGCTCTCGCGCTTTGGGGCCAGTCAACAAAAACTCTCTCCAGTAATAATAAAGCAATACAAGGGAATTAGAACACACACTCTCTTGTTGACACTGCTCATAGCCATGATGACACGCACTTTTGGAACTCATGAGCACACCAAACATTAAAATAGCGGCCCGCTGGTCAGTCTAGACATTTTCTATTTTGCTGGACTCCTCACACCTCTCCTTCTGTGTGAGGTTACCCCTCTTGCATAAGTGCCTCCCACACGTGCATCACTGGAACTGTTGGACCTTTGAATTCTTTCTTTCTTTCCTTTTTTTTTTTGTGTGTGACCCCCCCCCCCCAGCAGCAGTGGAACTTGTATAGGGGGCGTTTTGTTTAGGCTGATGCATCATGGAAAGCATGGCTCACCTCTGTCTGCCTTATAAGGTAGCGGCAGTGTCTCATGGGAAAGAAATGAGATGTTGTTGCAGTCTCTGGCCATATAGCCACTAAGTATGCGGCGGTCTGCGTGAGTGTGTTTGAGTACATGGGGAGTATGCAGGGAAGCCGGCTTGTCTATTTAGGGGAAAGAAATGATCCCGTGGTCCATTGGGGGCGGGGGGGGACTAAGATATAGTGACGGTATTCCTGAAACACTGAGAGCCTTTGATAAAACAGCTCAGGGAGGATACCTTTGATATCACTCCAACTCCCGTGTTTGACTAACCCCCCCCGCATCACATTCCCCTCTTCTCTTGGGGGTCCGCTGTCGGATTAACCCGCCGCCAAGGAGCCCTGCTATCTCACGTGAGAGGAGCGCGGGGTGAGGTGGGGTGGAGGGGGGTGGGGTGAGGAAATGAAGGAGAAGTTGTGATCCAATTTTGAGAGACCCGCTCCCCCTGCAATTTTTTCGGGTGTTTTGCTTAAACGAGTTCCCAGGCCGGTACGCGCAGTTTGTAAAATCTCTGCATGTGAGTGTGTGGTCTGCACTAGTTTGGTTGTGTGCGTTATGCCCACCCAACCCCCCCTGAGAGGGCTGTGCCTCTGATGAATGGAAATCTCCGACACGGGGGCCCCTCGTGACTATTTCCTAGAATTCAAGAGAGCAAATTCGAAAGCTGTAGAGGATGTTACTCTGCGGGCAAACTGTCGTAAATAAAATCAGGACACGCCCCCCCCCCTCCCCGACCGGTAAACGGGGTCGTCTCCAGGTTGACCTGACACTGACCCAAGCTTGTTATAAGTCCTAAAAGTTATGAGTGCAGGAAATATAAGAAGATCAAATAGGATTGCGGCGCTCTAAG
>NW_017806067.1:695241-699314 GCF_001891065.2 Hippocampus comes | reverse complement strand
CCCCCCCCCCACCATTCAGGCTTAAAGGCCGATTATGCCATATGATATTGAATCCACTTTAGGCTGTAGCTATTGTGTGCGCGTTTAAAGCTGGCCCAGCGGGAGTGCGTGTCCGTGTGCCTGGATAGAGGCCACGCCGCCGCGCGACGCGCCACCAGCCTCCGCCCGACCTTGCGTTGAGGAAAAGGGGACGGGGCAGGGGGGCTTTCGGGTCAGGAGTTCAGCGATTGGGTCTTTAATGACGTTCAATCACGATCCGTCACTTGCCGGCGGAATGCGCGGCTGCTTCCAGGTAGACGGCGGAAGGATGAGCGGATACTCCTCATTGGCAAAGCTCCGTTAGGCGCATGATGCAAACCTGATTGTGCCTTTCAGATTTTTGGTTCAACAAGTCACAGCGTCCACTTAAATGTCAAGAAAAAGGCAAATGTTTGCTTTCGGTCCAAGCGAGTGTTTAGCCGTAAACACACAGTGCAGGTTGGCCTGACACTGGAAGGCGGACCTTTTTTCATTTGGCAGACGGCGACCCACGCGGACTGATTTACAAGGTTACGGCACGCCGTTGTAAACTTTAAAAATGCCGTAAAAGCGCCCGATTGACAGGTCAACCTGAACTCTTGGGCGGCGACGACCCTTTGCTGCCATCTCAACGCAAACACAACACGGGCCAAGTGACGTCGGCGCAGAGTTTACAGTTTGAAAAGGGCAATTTGTAAAGAAGCTAAACAGGCAATGACACAAGAGCGCGATGATAAAAATTCAAGCCAATCCTGCTACAAGTCAAATGCGAAGCAGCACGGGTTTCCACGGCCCAGCCGAGATGGATTTTGGGGATATTTGGCAGAATACAATCCAGATCACTGATCACTGATTCAATTCATTACAAAAAATAGATCATGTATATATCGTGTATATTTTGCCAGGAAAACCCAAATTTTGCGGTACTTGTGGGCGCATCCATTATTTTCAACAATCAAAATGGTTTCCGACTCCCGACAATGCTTTCCCGTTTGTATCAAATCCCACTCAACTTTGGCCAATCAGGCGCACGTGTGCCCTTTTTGTGGACTTCTTCCAGGAGTCGTTTTGCCTTTCAGGGAATGTCGGCGGAAAATAGTTGTCCTCTCTTCATGTGGTGGTGGGCAATTTTTTTTTTTTTTCCCCAACACGGTCCTCTTGCTTGGAAGATAATGTCTGGGTGGGGGCGAGGAGGCGGTCCTGGGGTGACGGAGCGGCGGCGGTTTTCCATTTCACAGGAGCGCAGCACACGCGCGCTGAACTTTGACGCACCTGTCGCTAATTGTTGCCCGGTCGCTAATCCAACGGGGCCGCGCGTATACACGTTGTCACTCTTTGTGCGTGCAGCTAAAACCCGGCCCTTTGTATGCGCGTACGTTGACGAGCGGTGACGTCCGCCTCCGAAGATCGGATGTCGCCGCGGCCGCAAGCGTTGACCTGCCCCTTCGTTTACTCGCCGCTTCACCCTCCCCCCAAAAAATGAACCCAGGCGGCCAATGCGCCGTTATTCAGCGCCAACCTCTGTTTAGCCAATAACAGCCTGCGCAAACTCCCGCCCTGTAATAAGAGCGCTCGCTACAAAGCCCGTCAAACTGTGTCACGCTACGCGTACATCAAAGCCGATCCGTTTTCGGCAAATCGCCCCCACTTCCCACCTCCCCCTGTTTGACGACCACGTTTGAATGTCGGCGACGCTAGCCTGTTTTGGTTTGATGGAGGAATATTAGGGCCACGCGGCACAAGAAACGCGCTATTTACCGGCGCTATTTCGGTCCGGCGGCTGACTTCGAATCCGGTCAAATTATATCGTCAGCTGACTGCCAGCAGGTTGTCACTTTTATTGGCCGTCCGCGGATTCAAACGAGCATCGGCGTGTCTGTTTTTATGAGCGGACATGCTCATGTGGTTTTCGGATGGATAACACGTCGCCTGCCAAGCTCCTTCTGCAGACCACCGGCATCATCCGGACCGTTCTTTGTTTCGGCTAATTAAAGAGTACGCCCTGGCCTGGTTGGGTCTGTTTATTTGAGGCAAAAAAAAAAAAAAAAAAAGAAATCGGCACAAGCACCATTAGCAGTCAGTGCCCTCCTCTTGAGTTCAGCCCTCCCTCTTTAATTCCTTCCCCTTCACTCTCTCTCTTTATTTTTACCCAAAGGCAAGTCAGCGTGGAACAAAGGGAGGAAGTGGCCCTGACATTAGCTTCTTACAAAGTTATATTTAGTCGGCGGGTTATATTGGGCGCCATTCTGCCAGATTTAGATCTGAGCCGCGGGCGCGCGATTGTTGAGGAGCTCGTTGTTTGGAGTGCGTTCACAATCGCAGCTCGTCGGGGTGATTCCGAGTTTTATTGTACCGGCCAGCTTGGCCCGTTGCCTCCGCTGCCCTGGTGATCTTTCTTCGTTTGATATCGGAACGGCCGTGTGCCAGATTCTTTCCCTGTTGCTTAATGACCGCGGAGGCCTTTGCATGTGAAACGGAGCGGCCGCGGACGGGATTTTATTGTCTTTCGGACGATAGGCGCGAATTTGTCTCGAGTGGAACAGGGATATCCACACGGTCTTTCTCTCGGAGCCCTTTGCGTCCTCGTGTGACCACGAGTCCAAAACAGAGCCTCATATTGTCCGACGCTTGCAAATGAGCCCTCGGCCCTGAGTGCTTATTACGGGTGCATCTATTTGGAATGATTGCACACTGCATATCCAACGGCCGGTCACTGTCTAGGGCTCCCCCGCCCCCCTCCGGGAGCGCGGCGGCCGCAATCCTCCCACGCCTGCACTTGCTAACTCCCCGCGGTTGACTCACGACACCAAGTTCTGTTCTACCCCAAACCAACCCGCTGACCTCGGTCTTGCTCTGGTCCGCCCGTGACATGCGAGCCAATAACCGAGGGTTTGATTGAAGCAGCATCTGCTCCGATCCACTTCGCCGCTCGAATGAAACAAACCCGAGGTGCCTGAAATGCTGAAAATGTGTGCTTGAGTTTCAATGAAAAAGCCGTGACTGTACTTCTGTTCCCGGGCCCTGCTAAAAACCACAATTGGAGGATATTTATAAAAGCACAAAGTGGGGGCGTTCTCACATTTTGGTCCCATCTTCAGTATGCGGTCGTCGACTTTTGCTTACAGTCAAGGAAGTGGGCGGCAACATCGGTTGTTGCTGCATAGTGGCGGCGAGTGGGCGAGTAAATAGTCTGGGGAGCAAAATAGCGGCGCTTGCATAACCATTCCCAACGCTGGGAACGCCAACTTCTCAACCTATACACGTGCAATTATCGTCATGAGCGCGCTACGGCGCGAACATATGCATTCGAGGAGGGGCCGGTCACAGCTGTCTTGTCAGGATCACACACCGGACCGGTTTGCTGCGCCCGCGTGAATGTGGATATCATTTCAGCACAGCAGCGCGCCGAGGTCCGAGCGCCACAATGCAAGCCGTGCAAACGACAGTTTCGTTTAATACAAACGGGCAAAGAGCCAAGAGCTCCCTTTGCAACGATGTCAAGCGGGCTGCTGTGAAACGGGCTCTTGGAGAACGCCTTCTGAATACACCGCCGCAAACCAAAAAGGGTTGCGCCACAACTTAGACCTTCTTTTACCTAGACTAAAGTCTACTTTCTAACGTGGTCTGCCAAATGACCAAACAGACGAAACGAGACTTGCCGCGGCACGAAAATGAAGCTTTGGCAGTTTTTACGCCGAGCACACCAAAATAGAGCCCCCCAACCCCTGTTTGAAAGATTCATCACCCACTCTTAAGTGTTATTTGTCACGCCTTGTTCGGCGCAACGCAAACTCTAAACAATTTACGCGCTTATATCGACACCCGCTCCGGCCCAGTCCGGCAGTAGATCATTTCAAACCCATTTACTTGCTTTCACGTCGAAATCATCATCATAATAGGTGTGACTCGGAAAAGAAGTTACAGAGCCAAAATCCAAAATAGACCCATCATTTTACGTAAGTCTCTTTGAGCGCTAATACAGTCGGAGTTGTTTAGTCGCTTGGACTCTCCTCCAAGACTTCTTTGCCAAAGAGTTTTGTGGGCCAAAGCAGCAG
>NW_017806067.1:692703-695215 GCF_001891065.2 Hippocampus comes | reverse complement strand
TGGGGGGGTGGGGGGTGAGCGGGTTCACACTAGGGGTAAGGCCCTGCCTATTATGTCTGAGCATCTTGGGATCTAGGTCAGGATTCAACCTCATCTTTTCCACCCGGCCTCCCTCCCTCCTCCCCTGCCCTGGCCGCTGCCAAAAAATCTTTAATCCCGCGCTGCCTTTTTCACTCCTCGCCGTCTTGATCGATGCACCCCGCCCGTCTCAACCTTCCCTCGCTCCTCCCCCTCCTCCCACTATCTCGCTCTTGTCTCGTGGCGCCAAATGCCAGGCATTTATCAGGGATAAGCAGATGTCCCCTTCGCTTCAGGGAGAACCAAGGCGGGGGGGGGAAAAAAAAAAAAAAAAAAAAAAAAGGAACCGCAGAAGCTGCAGCCAGCGTTTTATGCCGCCGCTGCCTTTGAATGTTCATTCTTAAAGCAAACTTTAATCTTCGACCAAACCGAATGCGCGCGCCAAGGAGGTCCTGATTCATTGTTTGCGCGTAACTTCCGCCTTTCATCGTTTCTAATCGATTTGATGAAAATTTGCTGTGCCTGCGGGTCACAAGTTCCGTCCAGATTGCACATTTGGCTGTGATTAAAGTGGAAAATAACATCCAAAAAAAGTTCAGCCACATGCTGTGCTGATGCTTCGTTTTGCTACGCTGGATGACACTTTGACCGAAATCTTCCAGAAACAAACGAGTCAAACTTTCAGACCTTTCCCCAATGAGGAAAATTGTAAAGAAAAAAAAAAACGCAAATTGTAATTTGTAGGCTTTCAAAAATGTAAAGCGAGGATACTCTGCAAATCAGATAAAACCAAATATCTGCGAGGGTCAACACATCAGGCAGCGTCTGAGACAACCGAAGGTTAAAGCTGCGGCGGCTGCGTCACATCTTAAACACAACAGCATAACTCCGATAGTCAGCAGCCTTCGGGGCAAACACAACCGCCACCAATATAAACTTTGCTCTGTTCAGGGTTGTCATCGTTTGGAAATTTTCATGAAAAGTAGCTTTACTTTTTTTTTTTTTTTGGATTATTACTTTCTTTTTAGAGTTTTTTTATTTTAAATTTTGATTTTTTAAATATTTATTATTTTAGTTTTATTCTTTAGTTTAGGTATTATTAGTTTTAGTGTTGGTTTTAGTTATTTTTTTATTGTCTATTTCTTGTGTGCAAGATTTAAACAAACAAACAAAAAAAAAAACCATGGTGCTATGTTGTGAAAGTCTTTGAAGTACAGTTGACGTAGTGCATAAGTGTTACTGAAGTTAGCGTCACAACCCGAAAGTGGAATGAGAAGTAATTTCATTTCATTTTTATTTTAGTCAAGCGATTTTTGCTAGTTTTTGTTAACTGGGGAAAAAAACCTTACGTTAAATAGCTAACCCTGCTCATTTCCGTTGCTAATGGCTTTAGCTAACATGGTTCTATCGAGCTGTCACCTTGGTAGCACTAATCATTCAAACACAAGAACGTGGGCTTTTGTCGAGGGAATTGCCCCACCCCAACCCTGTGTCAGATAACAAAACAAAGTATTTTGCTTGACCCTCTGACACCTCCAGAGAATTATCTAAACATTGACTCCTTGAAGAATCTGCTTCATGTTGTCCTTGTCGCTTATTTTGTAACAGGCACTACAAATCCTATCGACTGTCTGCATGTTTGCCCCCCCCCCCCCCCCCCTGCAGCCCCACATTATCTTCAGACTTCATCACAGCCATATCAAACATGACACGAGATTTCATTCTTAGCATGCCACAAACAAGCTGATATGAAGATTGTTGGTCAAGACAGTTATCGCCACGCGTCTGCAGCGTCATGTGTCATGACACACGAGGGGCAAATAACTGGACAAAGAAAGTCATTTTCATCATAAAAGTTGTCTTTTTCTCAGTGGAACTTATACTTTGATTCCATGCGCGCGCACGCACGCTTGGTCCAGGTCATGCATGAATGCGGCAGACCAACTGGAGACACTTAATGGAGGATAGGCCGACTCATCCAGCCGAGCTCCGCTGCCAATGAATTGCGGCTGGAATCGAACAAGAAGTACGATTGCGGGCCCATTTTCAATAAGGCCTGACTATTTCCATGTATAATTTCAAGGGATTATGATTATGGACTGTACATAACCATGGGGTATAGCAGCCCATGTATTATGCATGTTCCGTATGTATGAACCGCATGCCGGCGCAAGAGGATTAACACTGCAAATAACAAATAAAAAAAATGTATGACTATGCAAGATGTAAACAGTACACGGTGTGAAACATGACGAGCGCCGCCCGTCTCCCATCAATGGTTCCAACTTGGTTAAGTCGTTTGCCCCGCACACAAAACGTTGCAGCGTTGTCATGCGAGCGAAATTCCGTCACGTCAAATCCCCATTCGGCTACCTGACGGATGCACGTCATTAGATCGTTGACGTTATCTGCAAGGGTCGGAGTTCCGCCCGAGGCACCTCGGGCAATTGCAGCCTGCGGCGGGCGACACGTGGTGGGGAAGGGAAGGCGTGGC
>NW_017806067.1:689365-692563 GCF_001891065.2 Hippocampus comes | reverse complement strand
GGGGGGTGGGGGGTGGGGGCAAGGACACGTCGCCGCAACCAATTAGAGGTCACTTGCTTTAAGGAAGGGCGCCCCGTATCAGCAAGGCTGCGAACAATGTGATGCGGCGCAAACAGAAAGAGGAAGTGATAAGAGGCCCTAAAAGGCAGATTGGGGAGAGTGACTCAAGGTGGTAAAATGCGCTCACGCCCACGCAGGAATTCCTATTACTAAGTCACTTTGCATTTCAGGAATTAGGTGTCAACAAACTTGCAGCGAGGAGAACGGCTGCCGCTCAAAGCTGTTTGCACGACAAATATCCGTATTAAAACGGGGCTCGGCAGTCTATAGAAATAAAACAAAAGGTGCAAGCAGCCTGCTTACATTGAAAGTAGCTGAGATTTGCATCCAGAGCAGGTCAAGTGCAACATTTTTGTGTCCGGATCTCACGACACTGGCACAATATAGTTTCCTTCTTGGTCTCCATACTGTTTTCACGACACAAATTCACCAAAAATATCGGCCACCACCTGCCAGCACAAAATAAAAATCATATTTTTTAGTTTAAAATGACTGACTTTGACCTCCAGGAACCCAAGCCGTACAACAGATGATTTCTTTTTCTTTTCTTTGGTGCCATTTTAAATCCATCTCGCCTCATCTTAGCGAGCACTAAGCTAATTTGTCGCTCAAGTGCGGGCATCCGAGTTTCCAAACTCCCTTTCGTTTGCTGCTAGCGCGGCGTAAGCCGGCCAAATATTCCAAGAACTACTTTGGGGTGTCTGCTTGCGCTCGAATGAATGCGGTAGTCAATTGGTTGCACGGCCCCTCGTCACACGATGGTCTCTTTAATTAGACATTCAAAACCGTTGATGAAGACACTCCTTGGAATTTGCTGAGAGAAAAGGCTTTTTATGTTGAACAGTTTGGGAAAGCCCCTTAAAAGGCCTGAATTTGCTGCGGAAGAACTTGACGGGCCCGACAGAGCTCGCAGTCACAGCGCTATCGGTATTTGGATTAATAACGACAGTAATCCACGCGATGCAATTTTTTTTTTTTTTTTTTTAGAGAGCATTGCTTTTCAATGTAAAGCTTCGCCTCTAATCTCAGCAGTCATCCGCGCTATTCACGCGTTACCTTTCCGTGACCCCGGCTGTAAAATTATTTTCGCCGTGCTTAAAATACCCCCGTCCTGCAGGAATTACACACACCGATGCCCCCGCGGCTCACGCCGGCGCCATTTAATCACGGCGGGGTCGCGCCGTCATTGCCCAATCGCTATTACGGTGAGCGCGGAGACAATCGTTTGGTTTATTCGTCAACAGATGCTGTCAACGCATTCCTTTTTTTTTTTTTTTTTTAAATTTTCTTTAACGAACGCCCCTCATTCTCATTTCCATAATTCGTCCGCTGACTTATGAAGAAGATAATCCCCTTGTTAGATGGTCGCCATAGAGGAATTCACCAGGGAACTGGGTGGAGGGTGTGCGTGTTTGTCAGAGGGGCGGGGTCATATTAGGACGCATGAACTCCTTTGCCCTTTTCCCTCCTCCTCCTCCTCCTCTTCACCCGTCTTCCGCCATTCTTCCTTCCTGCGTCAGCTGCCCGCGAATACTCATGATTAATTGCTTATTTGGTAGGCTGGGTTATGACTGGCGTGTGCGCGGAGTGGACTTGACGATCCACCAGAGCCGTCAGACAGGACGCACAACAACGGCGGTGAGAGAGAGAGAGCGAGAAGAGAGGCTGATAGTAAATAGTCTGGCCATCACAAGCGTCTGAAGCTTTTATGAGCACAGCCACACATTGCGCACTGGGATGCAGCCAAGGCAGCCTTTTAACGAAGGTTCAGACGCATAATAGAGAGGGTGTTCTTTTTTTCGGGGGCCAGTTTAGCGTAGTCATTATCATACATGTGGGTTGCATACTTGAAAGATCACCGGCTAATGAAGGCAGCGCTCTCTTTGTGTCACGTCAAAATGTACGACGGCGGGAGTCGACTTGTTTTCTTTTGTTTTGTTTTGTTTTTTTTTTAAATAAGTGGCGTATTTTGTTGCGTGCAACATAAAAAAATATGGTCACCGACGATTGTTGGACCTTCTTTCTTCTGTACCACAGCAGTCGCAATAATATCCTGTGTACATTTGAAATAAACCCCGAAAGCTCCGGTACGAAAAGGATGACGAAAACAAAAGACCCCAGGTGATGAGTTTGTTTTAGAAACTTCAAATGGAGTTGCGGTTGCTGAGCGTGACGTCGAAAGCCATTTCAGTTGATGACGTTTGGTTACTTTTCGCTAACTTGCGGTACGCGTACGGAAAATGAATCATTTCACAGACATCCAAAATTCATTTCGCCATATTTGCCCCTTTTCATACGTTACGTAAGTCTTGTCTCCTCGCACTCTCTTGTTTATACACGTCGGGTAGAGATACACACACACACGCACGCACGCACACACAAACAATGTTTCTCATGCATTTCATTAGCAGAAGTAGAGTGCCCGATGACAGTGTCAAGTTGCTGCTAGCGCGAACGTGCGCACATTTTTTGGGATCTTTTCTCGGTTGCAGCCGTCGCGCACGCTCACGCGCCGACCGACACCCTTCCGTCAATCAGGCGCAGGCGCGCGCCGCCGCCGCAGCCTCATTTTGAATCATCGTCGGAGGCAACGGCCGCGCTCGCCGCAGATCGGCGGCCATCGAATGGGACGCACTCGTTCGCCGTCAACGACTGATTGCATGCATAAACATGAAAGGAGGGCCAATCAAGGCAAGAAGCTTGTCAGTTTGCCGCTCCACCAGTTTCTTCTTCTCCTCCTTCGACACGAAAGCCATTTGAATCATAATCCATTCCGATGGGAAACATTGGATCGATTTCATTCAAGGTCATGTCCGCCATTTTTGATTCCTTTTCGCTTACTTCAGTGAAGAGCAACGTGCACTCAGGCATAGACGATCACCTCAGTTCGGGGTCATTTTGGGCTGCCGATTCCCGAAAATGACATTGACGTATGTCGACAGTTTACGAAATGTACTTTGAACGTCAGTAAAAGTCGTACTTGTGCTTCGGCGTGGTTTTTGCATGTGTTGACTGCTCATATTGCCACATTTCAAGAATTTTTGCATCGAGAAGGCTCATCATCAGTTGACGGCTTCTTCTGCCAAAAGGACGCCAAATTCCATCCGGTGCCCCCCACCCCCCGCCCGCCCGACCGCA
>NW_017806067.1:681067-689342 GCF_001891065.2 Hippocampus comes | reverse complement strand
CCCCCCCCCCAATGTAAATACAGGCTACCCTTTGTCGCATGTGCTGGAATTCCATGGCCTCTTGTTGTGTGCATGGCACTGCTCCAAGTGACCCCCCACCCATCCATCCCTTACAGTTCGGGGGTTGGGGGGGGGGGGGGTTTCACAAGTATACGTCAGGCTCTAATTTGCAGTCTGTTGCTGTCTCTCCGCATTCTTTTGGCGTAACGTGCACGAGGAATCGGGGCAAGCCTGGTGCAGATGTAAGACTGAAATAAAAAGCAGATGGGAAGCAGGGATGCGGGTGAGCTGAGGAGAAGCGAAAGGATGCTGAAGCGAGGAGGGGGAACGGAGGGGAGCGGGAGGGGGGAGGGGGAGGGAAGCGTGCCGTGTCCTCAAACGGCCTCTGAGAGGGAGAGGCAGAAATGGTGAGAATGAGCAGTGCGGCGCGCTCGGGAAGGAGGTTAGTAAACCACTCGGAATTGGATAACAGCCTCCCCGCGTCGTCACAGTTTCACATGACGGCGACTCGGGCGAATGAAAATAGCAGATTAAGCGAGATATGGGCCGGGACAGATGGCGCTGATTTAATCTAGTGCGCGTAAATCCAACACGTAGGAGGGATTGAGCGCGCAATGGTGAAATGAAGTGAAGGGTGCCCGTTTGCGCCGATTTGGAAAGACTGGATCGGGTTTAATCGGGATGCGCCAGGCGTTGCGGGCCAATCAAGAGGAGACGTAAACGCAGGGGCGGGGGCTCCAAAATGTCTGCAGTCGGAGCCGCAGTGTCACCCTGCCTCTCTTTGTTGATTTTTGGGAACAATTTGTCCTCGGAGGAAAATGTCACGCTACCCTGTCAGCTCTGACTGCCCCCCTCCCGCCGTCACTGCCCCCCCCATGCCACCCACCACCGTCTCTCGTTCCCTCTCACTTCTCATTGCAGCTTCCTCTCTCCTCTCACTTCACATCTCATCATGTCCTCCCTCCCCTCGTTTTTTCTTTTTTTTTTTTTCGAGCAAGAGCACCCACGGAACACGGCGTTCGACAATTTTACACAAAAGATGGTGGCGATGTGGCAACCTCGCTTCACCTCCCTCGCGCCTTTGAAGACAAAAAGCCGCACAGGTCACACAAGCACACGCAGGCGGCCGGGGCCTGACAAAGCCAAAGGCGTTCAATAAATCTGAGTCACCAACAGCAAACGTCGGGAAATTTACAAACGGAGACAGCCTGACATGTAGGTTTGAATCATCAAAAAACACGACGGGGGTCGAGTCCTCATGGAGGCCGCCGAAAATGGGACGTCGTTGGCGCTGTGCTGCGCTACACGACCATGCTGAACTTGGTGGAAACGTAATATTTGATCAACAAAAATAGAGCACCCCCAATTTTGCCTCCAAAATGGTCAACATTTTGCTCAACTTTCCGACATGTTATGGATTAAACCAGTCACGGAGTCATGATTTTTTTTTTTTCATTGATTCATTGACAAAATAATGAAGAGATTATTAAAATAATAGTTGGTTCCGGGCCTAATATGAAGTAGCATCACAGTAGAGGTATTTGATTGACATCTGACAGCTGGGCAGGGCATTTTCACCATTTCTCATTTTATAGAGCACTTGGGGATTTTTTTTTTTTTTTTTTAAATCAATAACATTTTGCAGGGCTGTTAACAACCCTTCTCTGTAGTGTGTCAAAATCATGAGACATTTTTATTCGCGCCTTCCAGGCGCTGAGTGACAACTATTTATTAGCGCGATAATAAATGTAAACTGTGACGCGGATGCATATTCATTTGTTGAGTTGAGTCAATGGACATTTATAGGTTGTCCCAAGTACAAGTTTGTGATTATTCAAATCCTGATTAGGATCCGACAGGCAACGCCCTCCTGTTTAAACACCATCACGCCCCCTCGTCTGTGGCCCCCCATTTAATTTTTTTAACTTGTTCAATGCCAAGGACGTTTTTTTTCATTTTAAGGATTCCAGCTACGGCTCTTTTCAATTTTTTTTTTCACATGGTAATGTCAGGAAGGATTTGAAAATGGCTGCCAGTGAATGATGGATATCCCCCTCGGCGCTCACGCACCCCTCACATCACCTATTCCTGCCGTGGCCTTGCACTTGTATCTTGTGACCACGCTCGTGCGTCACAAAGCTTACTGGGCAAGCCAGAATCCCGAAGCATACGCACACTCACACGACACGGAAATAAACATACGCCGGGTCATGCTGGGGACACCCCAAGCACGTGAATGTCAGAGCAAAGTCGAACGACAAATGCGCTCACGCGCACGCATATCTATAGTCTTACACTCTGGCCATTCATGGCAGTGCTACTCTGTTGTGCATCCATCTATAGTGATGAGCAAGTTCGGCAAGCATCTCGCTGCATCACAACGGTGCCTTCGACTGTATCATGCTGACGCATGCGCTAAACGTACGTGTGGGAATGGTTTGCGTCGCGGCTCACGGTCAAATTGAGCATCGGTTAAAAGGAAGTGTCGTGATTGAGAAGGCCGGCCGAGCAGCGTGCAGCTAGCTTGCGCGGGCCTTTAGCATCAAATGCCGTTTTGCTTTTCCGACAGTAAAATAGGTCTCTACGGAAATAAAAACAACAATTGCTCTTTCATCCCTCACAAATCAGGGATTTTGAAAAGGGTATATTGGACAATAGTACACCCAGCTCAACCGCACTCAGACTCATAAGAGCGTAAAGAAACTTTTTTTTTTCTTTCCCCAACCACCGTTTGATCCTCAGATGACGCTTCAGGGCTCTCAAATTAACACAAGGGCTTTATTGTGCCTTTCATTCAAAATAGAACACACTTTTTAGACACTGGCTTACTTCCTGGTCACATGCTTCCGCCACCCCCACCAACCCCTGAAAAATAAAAACAACCCAATTCTTTCATAACGCGCCGCGGAAAATGCAAACTATGGCAAGAATGTGCGTGCGCGTGGGCCCGCATTAGCGTGACGCCTTTCATGTGAGCTAGCTTACAAATAAGCCGCGAGCGGTGAAGCGCACGCGGGCACACGGGCACGCGTGCACGTGCGATGCTCAGGTGTGCGCGAGTGTGAGAGGGCTGGTGAGATTAGGCTCTGTTGTGTTAAGACGATACACACTTATAGTAAGCAACTTAACAATGTAAATGTCACTGCTATGTACTCGCAGGTACGCAGCACCGCAATCATACAAAAGCCGACCCATTAGGCTACTGTTGTTTGCAATTTGGTGCAGTTGTGAACTGTCACCTCATATTTAAATAGAATAAACAAAATGAACACAATTTCACGGCCCCATCATTTTTAGCAGTGCATATTGGAAGTATTAAGACATTTGAAAGTAAAAAAATGTGCGTATCTTGTAAAAAAAAAAAAAAAAAAAAAACGCAAATCTGTATCAGGTATTGAGGCTCCACTTAAGAGTATTTTGTACCGTATCACTTTTTCTTTTTTAAACCGTAAAAACAAAGCGTGATTGTCAAGGAAGAAATGGCCAAGGAGGAGGCTGCCTCGGCCCTCTTCACCGATTGTACTCGGTGAGCTACGGATTTTGGCAGCCGGGCCATCTCGCTTCACAATTTCATCCACAGGTCGGCCTCAAGATCAGTCACGCCTCTTTTAAATGTGAGACAGAATTTTACTGCAAGTAGCCCAACTGCACGGTCAACAGATCCCGGGAAACAGGACCCGCAGTGATGTTCACATGATGTTCCGTTCCAATCTTTGGTATAGTCAACGTGTACAACGTGTTCTTTGTGGTGAAGTCAGCTGCAGTCACCGCGGGACCTTGAATTCATGTGAAATCAGACAATCGTCACGACCAACTGACTAGTCAGGCCTTCTCCTTGAGTTCTATATCTATAAATGCCACAGTGTCCACACGCGCAAGTCAGTATCCTGTAGCATTATGAAGAAAAAAACTGCGTTGTTTGGAGCATTGCAACGCACTTGCATTTGAACGTAATTGACATACTCCCAAAAAAAAAAAAAAAAGACCACAACGCTGTACTAAATCAAATTGCCGTCACGCCGATTGGATAACTGAGTCTTCAGTGAGCCAACCGTGAACATTTTTGAGTTATCACGTAATTTAGTGTGTGCGTGCAAAAAGACCAAAACAAAATAAATAATCATAAAATAAAATAAAAATAGATGCCGCGTTGAGACTTGAGAAGCATTTTGCTCCTGTTTTCTTAACTCTGCTCTCATGGTGACTCAGCATTTCGATGGCTCCGTGTTCGATGCATGATTATGTGAGTGTGAATGCTTGCCATTCAGTGTCTGTGTGTGCGCGTGTGCGTGTATGTGTGTGTGTGTGTGTTATCTTTAGCCACCTCACGGCAGCCATTGACCTTTCTAAAGGTCTCGCCGTCCAGTTGTCCAAAAGGAGACGTGCACACGGGATGACTGACCCATTAAGGCATGTTTGTACTTGGCAGCGCAATCCCGGCAGGTTCTTCAATGGCTCAATCATGTAATATTTAAACGTTAAGATTCTTTTTCTTTTTTTTTTTTTTTTTCCTAAACTACGTAGGGCAGAGGTTGCCGAGTTCAGGTAAATTGGTGATGACAAACATGTCGGCAGCCAACACAGAGACGTTAAATTTAAGCGACGCCCAGTTATTATGACTGAAGGTAAAAATGTACTTTCTTCAAGCTATTTGAAGTGACTGTAAATAATATAGCCGAGCGTCAGCTGGCATTTAACTGTCGGTAAACATTTTTGCGACGTCGACCCTATTCACAGGCGCTCGAGGGAAACGGTTGGAGCCGTTTCCCCAATGCAAAGAGATGTTCGGGCCCACGTGATCGCCATCTCGGTCTGGTTGAATTTGCGTCGGCAACGAGAAGTGTGTTCAAGTTTGCTTTAGAAAATGGAGCAGAAGTCACTCGGTTCTTGTGCACGAGGGAGCTACCGGAGGGGCGCCGCGTGGCAATGGGGGGGGGTGGGGGGAACCTTTGGACCGCAGCGTCCTCAAGTCGAAATGTTCAAGTGTGTATTCACTCATTGCATGTTTAACTCCATCGTTGGTATGGATGTCCTATTCGGCGCGTCATTTAACCTTTGCGCTACAAAGAGTATTTTCTTTGCGACCGGCGGCGTGTTTCTGAACCGGTGACCTTCTGGTCACAAGCTTCCTCTATTTAGCCTCGAGTCTGCCGAGGCCTCCGCGTCAGGTTTTCGAGCGGCGTGTTGACTCTCGAAACATCATAAAGGGCTATTCTTGGCCCGGCCAAGTGCCTGTGTGTGTCGAGGAGCGACAAAAACTCTGAAAGTAGTTCAGAAGCATTCCGCGCGCAACCCCTCGGTGCCAAAAAGGCTCAGCTGTGAGTGACACATAACCGCTGACCGATCAGTGAAGCAAAGAGCACAGTTGGCATTGTTTAACTCTACTGCAGTGTACCGGTTTGACCTGGCAGTCGGCGACGTTCTCGGTCACTCTAACAGGTAACGTTAGAACGAGTTGGGAGTTTTCATTCTAGTTCACTTGGATTTTGTTTCAAATTCAGTTAGTTGTAATTCATTTTTAAAGCGTTTTTTTTTTTCACCCCCAAAATGCTTCATTTGAATTTAGTTTGTCATGTTTTTAGTGTTAGTTTTGTTTGAGCTAAATGTTATTATTTTTCATATTTATTGATTTTTTTTGTTGTTTTCAACGTATTTTTCGACGTTTTTTTTTTTTCCAAGTCTTGTTTTTAGCCTTCAGACTTTGGCTCCACTTGGCCCCCGATGCAAGTGGACCGAAGTGACAAAAAAATCAATTCGCAATGAAATGAATGTCAAGACTTGTCAAGACAGGAGAAGCAGCCGCAGGAAGCCACATCACGCTATGACGCTGAGGCCAGAGAGACGACGGCAACGCGTCACGTTAAGGTGCCTGGAAAGAATGAATCGCTATTTTTCAGCCCCGGCTTCTGTTGATCAGCGATTTTCCTCCCCGGTGTTTGTCTTACTTGGCGGCGGCGCATCATCTCTCATCATTAGCGCGACTGCATGAGAGGCCATTAGAGAGAAATTGACCCCCGCTCGCTGCCGTTCCCAGCAGGCTGCAGCCGGCGGGCCTCCTCCCTGCCAGGAGCGATGCGTGACGGCGGAACCGCCGCGCTTGAGAACACATTGGCCCACTTGCAAACATTTATCAAGACTCCACTTGACCCCTGCCCGCCGCTCACGCACTCCAACAAGCCGCGTACGCTTCTGCGCCGTCATTAAAACCTGACAAATGCATCGAATGCTGATTGCGATCACTTGTGCCAAGCTAGCCCGTTGCTAGCGCTATGCGGCTCCGCCAGAAGTTGCGCCCTGTCCATTCGTCGGGAAACAACATCTGATTTGTGTCAAGCGCTTAGAAGGAATGTATACGTAAACGGAAAGCGTGACTTTGCGTCATTCGTGCGGTCAATAACGGCCGGGGACGAAAATAATCACACGTCAACATGTGGACATGCTGGCAGGTACGTAGTCCACTCCTGTCATAAGCTTGTTTATGGTCCAGGACAGGAAGATGATTGTTACGGGAATCTTTGAGTTAAGCAACACTCGTTTGTGTGTGTGTGTGTGTGTGTGTGTGTGGGGGGGGGGGGTGGATTTTTTTGTGTGAGTAAGCGAAAGACCAAGGCGTGGTTGATTTTTATAGGCCCTGCAAGCACGTGAACATGAGATTCGAATCATTTCAAGGTCGTTTTGATAGTATATACACACACACACACACACACACACACACACACACACACACACACACACACACACACACACACAGGAATGCCTCCTCGATCATGTGTGGAGCACATGCATGAATATTCATGGCTGGACTTCTGTTCTCGTCATTGAAAGTGAGACTCCCAAGTGCGAGCTCTCCGGGGGCCCGTCGTCGTGACAGACTCGCTACTTGTTCTACACTCGAGCGTGCGCTCGCGTTACTGCAAGCAACTGTTTCAGAACGCCGGCGGCCAAATGCGGCCCGACGCAGCGTTTCGCCCGCTTGAGGGTGACTAGCAGCCGCAACAACGACATTGATCACCCACCTCCGCCTTCCCAAAGCTCCCTCGATGCAAACGAACCTTTTGCTTTTTTTTTTTTTTTTTCCATCCGTCAACTATACAGTAGCTGTAACTAACGAGCCAACGAGGTAAGGGAGCTGATTGGGCCGGGGGCGACAAACCAGGCCATTGGGTGGGCCCAAAAGGGCAGGGCTTCACCAAGTGGAACTCATCATCAGTAATTAGAGTGCCAAGTTGATGACCAACGCGGACGTTGAACGGTTTTCAAAAGAGTCACAAAGCCAGGTGTCAACAAAAAGGAACTTCCTGGTGTGCAGCCCACGTGACGCCAAACATTCTCGGTGTTCCTGTTAAATTGTCAACACTGACACACTGAAGTCACACGCCTTTATTTAGAAAAGCACGCAAGAGCGGTTCTGGTAAAAGCCTCTTATCTGTTCCTGGTTGTGACCTCATCTCACACGTAGGCGTGTTTACCTGCGTCCCAGAAAACAGTCGAAAGGACAACAGTTACACATGAACGGTATTCCAGTAAAGCTAACACGCGGCTGCCAAGCATAACTGCAAGAATAACCTTAGGCCAACAATCTTAGCATACAGTCGGGTTTATCTTATTTGCCTGACCCCTCGCGTGCATGTACAAGTATCATTTTCCAGCACAAATATGGACGCCTTTGTTCCCACGGATGACGAAGGAATCCCGTCTCTTGTGTACTATTCGTGGAGACTCATTAACACTTAGCAGTGGGTGTTCCTGCCGTGACCGGCGTAGGGACGCCGGCGAGTGATGACAAGAGGCACGCGAGCCACGCGCAGTGCACGCCTATTAAGCCGGCGCAGTCATGAGAAAGAAAAAAAGTTCGTCCCAGCTTGAGATGGAGTTGCTCGTTTACCGTTGTCAAAGTCAGAACTCGACGCTATCATGCTACGGGATCAATTTTCGAGACCGGCTCAAGTCCGGCGCGAGGCGCAGTGTAAATCTGCGCAGGGGCGGGTTAGACGGTATTCCAGTAAAGCTAACACGCGGCTGCCAAGCATCACTGCAAGAATAACCTTAAGCCAACAGTCTTAGCGAGTGTGTCTGCACTAGTGATCCAATCAGTGATCTCGCGCCGAGCGCTTGTCTGTTTCTTCCGAGTTGTGAGTAATGTTAAAAAAAAGAAAAGAAAAAGAAAAAAAAAAGCATCTGAATGAATGCATATTTGGACGGAAGGAACAAAAGTAAAAGTAGAAAAAAACAAACAAAGCAAAAAAAAAAAAAAAAAAAAAACCCCGATGTACTT
>NW_017806067.1:645311-680836 GCF_001891065.2 Hippocampus comes | reverse complement strand
CAAGTATCATTTTCCAGCACAAATATGGACGCCTTTGTTCCCACGGATGACGAAGGAATCCCGTCTCTTGTGTACTATTCGTGGAGACTCATTAACACTTAGCAGTGGGTGTTCCTGCCGTGACCGGCGTAGGGACGCCGGCGAGTGATGACAAGAGGCACGCGAGCCACGCGCAGTGCACGCCTATCAAGCCGGCGCAGTCATGAGAAAGAAAAAAAGTTCGGCCCAGCTTGAGATGGAGTTGCTCGTTTACCGTTGTCAAAGTCAGAACTCGACGCTATCATGCTACGGGATCAATTTTCGAGACCGGCTCAAGTATGGCACGAGGCGCAGTGGAAATCTGCGCAGGGGCAGGTTAGACTCAGGTTTGGTACTTTCAGACAATGGCACGGTTATCGTGAACTTGAATACAGGCGAGCCGATTCGCCACCAAGAGAAGCGGCGGGAAGAGAAACGGATTTTCTGGAGTCCACGTAGGAAAGCGCAAAGTGCACGCAGACCTCCACTTGAGGATGATGTCAAAGTTGTCAACGGGCCTGCTTTCCAAGCTATTTCAAGAGACTCCAAATCTCATTTGTCCGTCAAGCTGCAAATGTTTTATAAGCGTCGGGGAAACTTGAAAGCTTAAAAAGATGAATATGAAATAAATAAATAAATAAATAGGAAAAAATCCATCCATAAAAGTGTTCTATAACGTAGTTTTCATTTGACTTTGACTTCTGGGCCACATTCCATTCTCTATTTTCGCTCCAATAAATCTGTGAATGCATCTCGACCGCGCGGGTGACGCACAAGCGGTTAAAATAAAGACCCATTCAAACTTTCTCCTTGAAATTCAACTCGTTTCTTTTTTTTTTTTCCTTTTCATTCTTCATTGACAAGTTAAAAACAAAAAAAAAAAGTTACACAACTGAAAGCACGGCTCAAATATGAGCGCGGCATGAAATATTGACTGCAACAAGGTGCCAGTAAGCGTTTCCGGGACACTGTGCTCTCATGTGTGCTCACGTATGCGTATTTGTCAAGTGTTGAAATCAAGACTGGAGGGGGGGGAAAACACAGGATGGCATCACAAGGCAATACAGGCAAAGGGACAAGAGGGCGGTCACGTGCGTATGTAGGCGAGCCTGTGTGTGTGTGTGTGTGTGTGTGTGTGTGTGTGTGTGTGTGTGTGTGTGTGTGTGTGTGTGTGTGTGTGTGTGTGTTGAACCCCTGACTCATACTCCCTTGATGCAAACATCAGCGAAACTCCGGAAATGAGCCTATAATGTAAAAACAACGATTACAGGACGCATCATCGCAATCCCAGATATCACGCAGATATGACGAGACCGTTTTTAGTGCCGAGTCACTTTGCAGCGCTACCCGCAGTCAAATTTGACCCCCTCCCCCCCCGTCGCATCTTAAAATGCCCAGCTCCAAATTAAGAGCGCCGAATGTGCCAGAGTGGAAAGGACCGCCGTGCATAATTGACTGAGCGCTGAGTCATCTTCAAAAGGCAGCTGAGCTTTATTATCTGCGCCGGTTATTTTTAATTTGACACGACGACGAAAACAACAACAAAAAGCCCGCATATTGCCAAAAGGAAGTGGACTTGTTTTTTTGTTTTTTTTGCCTGTTGATGTTATCAAAAAAAAAAAAAAAAAGCGATCGCACGCACACTACCAGTGTTTGTTTGGGGAATTTTAGTCTTGAGAGTTCAGTCGACTGCTTTATGAGCGACAACATTTGGAATTGCCCGCAGTCAAACACAATCAAATGTTTGCGAGTGCTTTAAATTCCATCGCGGGACATCCGAGAAAATTGGGACGTCTACATTCTTAAGAGTAGCAGGGCGTGGCAATTGCTAGCGCATACAATGTTTTCTTCGAAACCAAAACGGAGGCTTTACATTCGCACGACGTCGGCGATGTCCCCCGGCGACGAGTGACGTTCCATCGGCCCTTCTATGACACGGCGATTTCCCAGTAAGGTTTCCGCTGCTCGGCGATTAGAAGTGTGCGTCTTCAAATAACAATTGAAGGATTGGTTGGCAAGGACGCCGTGCCCGACAATACAAGAGGCGGCGGCGTCTGTTTTTGTCGCAACCGTTACCACGCGTGTGTTTGTTGCGGGCGTGTGTGTTTACCCGTGACCTCTCACTCCAAGTAAGGACGTGTTTATGTTATGACGGCTTGAGGAATTCTCCCCCCCCCACCTCATAGAGCTTCCCACCTTCCGAAAATATGCGAAGAGGCTCCCCCTTTCTGTCCGCCCCGTGACCAAAATAAACATGAAAACAGGATGGCGGGAAGACCCTCTGGCTTGTGACCCTGCTTTTGTGTGTGTGTGTGTGTGTGTGTGTGTGTGTGTGTCTGAGCCGATTGTTTTTCTGGTTCACCGAGTTCACCGTGGCTTGTGTCTTCATAACAACGAGCGACCCCCGTCTGTTATAGGAAAAAGCTGGCGGGCGCGCGCGTACGTACGTATGTTGTCCGAGTCATGTCACACAACATGTAATGGGATGGATGATCTGTGCATGTTGACGCCGGGAAAAATGGCTGTTGGAAAATGTGTGTGTGTGTGTGTGTGTGTGTGTGTGTGTGTGTGTGTGTGTGTGTGTGTGTGTGTGTGTGGAGGTCATCCCACCGAGGCCCGCTCATGCCTGAAAAAACATTCGATGGCAAATAAGAGAAGAAGAACACACGGGCGCTCCGTTTGCCTTTTGTTTGTCAGTGTTTGGGGACGGTGGCACATGAAAGGGACGAAGGTCCGAGGTTATCAGGCGCGTTATCAGCCGTTATGGCAAATCCCCCCCCCCCCAAAAAAAAAAGTTGCGGTCAAGGACTTCAAAAGAAAAGGGAAAGAAAAAAAAAAAAGAGAGAAAAGCGATGGGAGCCATGTGAGGGTCACCCGAACAGGGGAAGGTCAAAAGCTCCTGACTGGAAAATTACAACACGACCTGAAGTCAAGTCGGAGTCATGCCCGCGCGCATGCAGGAGGCGATCGCGCAGCCACACGCTTATCGTAAAAAAACAAAATAGAAATCTTGACAGCGGAATACAAACAAAGAAAACTTGGAATAGTGTTTTTTTCCACATCGTTTCGGCTCGACTCGGCCACGGCGGACACGCGCGATTAACTCAATTGGGCTTTTTGTCCAAACGCTTGCCTAACCCAACGCGGTCATCAAGAAGGATTTCCATTCGGTGCACAGCAAGCGCCTGATCAATTCTCGACTTCTTGGTGTGTGACGAACCAACGAACTACGTTGCTGTGCTTGAACACGAGCCTCGCGCAGCGTGACAAACAATTTGCTGTCAATGAAGTTTGACATTTGAGGTGGCCCTCATTTCGCACGACGTCAACAATGTCAGCGAAAAAAAAACACAACAGCACAAAAATAAATACCCCCCCAAAAAAGCAGTCAACATTTCGACCGTAACCAAACGATCGGATTCAAGGACACAATTGAAAGCTTCTGATTGGTCGAGCGGCAAAACGATGGAAACGTGAAATCCGTTGGATATCTGTCCGTGAGCTGGTGACGCGTGCCTTTATGCTCGTGAGACACACACGCCGCAGCCGATGAGGTCGAAGACGAGCGCACGTGTGGCCTTCCGATCGCTTGCGGTGCCAAGTGGAAATGTAAACACGCTTCCACCTTCCATGTCAACATGCCTGCGTGCGAGTGTGTGCGTCTCTGTGTGCCGCTAGACCAGGATATCCCTTCTCCAAGTGGTCTTCGAGGCTGGCTATTTAAATTAAGGAAGATGTGACTAAAATGCTAAAAAAAAAAATGCCACCCCGCCCCCCAATAAATAAATACATAAAAGCTGATCTTCCATGTTCCAGCACTCTCTCTGAGCGCCATGAACAGTCACGCGTGAGCTTCTGTCGCCATCCGTTATTGTAAGCGTCGCGTTCCTGCAAAAAAGGGTTTTCCCCAGCGAGCACTCTGCGCCGACTAATTAATCCTGCCACCGCAGCACTTTGCGGGATGCGCAGAGACAGCGGGAACAACAAGAGAGCAGGTTGTCATTTGCCGTCGGCAAGACGAAAAATCAAGTGCTATGCGAACGCTGATATTTAGACATACACTGCAAGTCCAAGTGCGCCCCCCCCCACCCCCCACCCTACACTCTCAAGATGCATCTGTTGCTCTCGCATTATTGATCGCAAAGCTTTCCGGCAGCTCTCCCGGCAGCCAGTAATTCAGCGGAGGCTGAGGGATGCCCGCATGATGATGATGATGATGATAATAATGAGGAGTCAGCTTAGCGGGGAAAAGACAACCCGGGCGTCCTTCAGGAAGCGGCCCACAAAGACCCTTTATGAAGAGACTCGGGTTTAAGATCTGGAGCTGGTGGCCATTTTGGATATTTTTCTGTTCCGATTGGTGGCAAGAGTTTGATTAGCGCTGCTTCCGGGTGAGTTGAGGGTGCCTCAACTTTTTGGGGATGTTGAAGGCGACGCCTTGTTCGCCAATCAAATTACAAAAGACGACTCCTTGAACAGACTTGCAGACGTGCGTGGATCCGTGTCAGCGTTTTGGAGCTGGCGCATGGTTGGAATAGTTTAGGGGAAAGATAGCGTACATTATTTTACCTGAAGGGGCAAAATTCTTTGCTGCTCGAGTGTTTTTATAGCTCACGTATAGTACAGCTCATGTCGAAACGCGTATGCTGACATGGAGGGCGATGTGCCAATGGTACAGAGTTTTGTTTTTTTTCTGCAGTGCAGCTCCAGAGGTAGAGTGCAGATTGCAGAGTCCATGTGTATATATTTTGACAGCCGCTTGTGCTCGCGAGCCAGATGCCGCACGTTGGGGCCCGTGCGCGCGAGCGGCTAGATCCGCGCCGACATTGGGATCGATAGCGAATTAGGCCCTATCGCAGCTGCTTGCCCCGGAGACGGGACGCGGCAGGGCGAGGCGGCGTCAGGCCGATAACGCTACACCCACGTCCCCCCCTCCTCCCCTCGCGGGCCAGCTGCAGATACGAACGGGGCGAGGCGGGAGGGGCAGAGAAAAGAAGCTGTCAGAAGGGAGAGACAAGCCGGCCGGGCTAACCCAGAGCGGAAAGACGTTATCGATCGGGAGCGGAGAAGAGAAAGAGAATGAACGGATGCTAAACGCATGGGAAGGTGATGACAGACATAAGGAGGGAGCGAGTCCAGCCGTGTCAAACTTATTTGGGCCACTTGCGGGTTGAAATCCGCGTTCATGGACAGAGATATTAGCAACTAACTCATTTTGAAATCAGAAGTAATGGAAAATTGTGGCACGCAAATATTTAGGGACAGTTGCCAAGCTCCGCCTCTTAAAGGCACATGCATGTACACAGGCACCCAATATACACACGCACATCTCTCTCTCTATCTATCTATATCTCTCTGTCTCGATAGATAGATATATATATACACGTGTGTGAACAACAGACAGGAAAGCTTCCCAATTTCTAGCTGCACGTGTAACGTCGTCACGATCACAGCCGCCGACCTGTTGCCTGAAGTGATGCGCATATGCCAATAATAGAAAGCCACCTGTGCTTCTTGCAGGAGGCGGAGGGGGGGGTCATCTGGATTGGTTTGTGGGGGTTGCGGGACCGGAGGAGGGTGATGGACGTATAGCTTCCTAGAGCCATTTTCCAGCGTGGTGTTAAAAAAAAAAAAAAAAAAGTGGCACCATCTGCGACTGGCTCTCTAATGAGCATCTTAATGGGTTTTCAACCTTGTGGTTTGCGCGCACACACACATGCGCGCGCGCGCTTCTACATGGATGGATTTAGGGGGCTTTGCTAATAGTTTTATAAGACCCGGAGACTCCTGCACCCTCATAAAAAAATTTCTTGACAGTGGAAGCTGACGAGTTGTCGCTTGTGCGTGTTGGTCTAACGTTCAACGTTATCTCCGTAAATGTCCCTGACGGCTCCATAGAATTCTCCTCTAGCGGGCAATGGATTCCGCGTATGACCGGAGATATTAACCGGATATTTGTCCGGATTGAGTCATCCCTGCGCCCATTCAAATGAAACATGCCCGAAACCACGACGCCGTTAATTCACACCTGCCCAATGAAAAGTGAGAAGTAACCGCAGGAAAAAAAGAGGGGGATTTATTTTTTCATTCCTGAGGTAAAACAATTAAATGGGCCCAAAAGATTCGATACACTTACGCTACTGCCTGCCACTAAGGGAGCATGTTCTCATTTGCTATGAATAAAAAAAGAATAAGAAGAATACAAATTGTATACATTTGTCTGCAGAATGGAAATCCGCCGTTTATGAACACTGCACAACCTGTCGACGAGGGTTGCGGATCGGGCTAATTGCGGCCTCGCCATTGTTCCCCCGTAATGAATTCCCTTTGATTAGCATTCTCCGTACGAACGCTTCCGCGCGTGTGTTGGATTGTGCAAAAGAATTCCGTGAACCTGCCAGTGCCAATTAGCGCAGGGCGGCTTGTACTCGCAGCTCGTGGCACCAAATTGGGCTAATTAACGGTGTGACTTTTACAAGAAGGGGGGATTACGGCTCGTGTTTTTAGTCATTATTTATTTTGAAACGGAAACATAACATAATTCCTTTATGAGTTCGTCTAATATCCTTATAGACGTTGTTTTACGCTAATAGTGGAGGTCCAGGGGGAAGCCGTGTTCATGTAATGGGGGATGCATCAAATTTGTCTCCGGGGGCCTTGCGGACTTTACAAGCGCGTCTCTTTATTCAGTGTTGGGAACGAGCGCACGGGACGGGTTGAAAAAGCGGCCGCCTTGCCGTGTCATTTATTTATTTATTTGTTTGAGGGGTGGGGCAGACAGATGGAGGGGAGGGGGACATCCCAACAGCGCGGGTTGCGTCAGCGCAGCCTCAGCCGCGAGGAGCGCGGCGGCGTTTGCGTCAGCATTGACTTGGTCTTGCCTCAACAGACGCAACTCAGGCGAAAAACAAACGTGTCCATTGCCTGCAAATCTCTCAGGCCAGGAGGCGACACTTGAGGCGATGCAAAAGCGTCACAGACGAGCGGGGCGCGCAAGCAGCAGGTTTCGGGTAAGGGGAAGACCTTTGTCGCGTTTTGGCCGAGCACGTCGCGGCTCCAGCGGGGTCCGACTCCAGCGAGGCCAATCCCAAAATGATTCGCATGGCTTGAACAAACCACCTCTCGCCCCCACAACGGCGCAGCGACACGCGAACCTTTACAGCTTGGGAACCTTTTTGACTCCGGAAATGGTAGCTTGGGGATCAATCATTAACCCGCCGAGTGTAGATTATACCTGTCAAAGGTTTCTTGAACCGCACATGAAAAATGCACGTGATTCGGCGTTATCGTGCTCTCTATGCGCATTGGATAGGAGTGGGTGTGGCTCATACAGGACGGTCTTAAAAATAAATAAAATTAATATTTACAAGTTATAAATGTGGTTTCAAAGCACAAATGGAGACATTTCATTTGTGGCTTGAATAAACAAAGACAAACATGACACTTGAGTGGCCTCAAGGTGGGGAAGGACTGCAGCAAAAAAGGTGTGCAGGACTAAGTGTCTCTCTCACACACACACACACACACACACACACACACACACACACACACACACACACACACACACACACACACATGCATGTCGTATTCCGGTGCCATCGTCCTGCCCTTCCTCTCCCCTCTGACACAACCGGAAACTCGGCTCCTTAGCATTCTGCGGAGAGAGGAGCTTTTGTCTGCGCTTACACAGATGCCCCATTCTCTCAACTCTGTTCCGTGTGTGCGCAGATAAAAGTTCGGGGTGTCTGAGAAAAGAAAGCGGGCGTAGGGGAGGTGGGGGGGAAATGAGGAAGCTGGAGTTGGAACCTTACCGGAGCGCTTTTAAAGAGATGCTGCGGGCCTCAAAAGCGAAACATGCAAATGAGCCACAGGGTCCGGGATGACATCACAGCCCATGCGTGAGCGTAATGCAAAGTTACTCGGCACTCGCTCGATTCGACGGCAACTCCCCGTCGGGCCGCTTTGAAGCCTAACAAGCGGCGTCCTTTTGCCGAACACATATATTGACATTTTTTTTCTTCTAACGTCTACATTCTACTTTCACGCACACATTTCATACAAAGAGAGAAAAATGTCAGTCTTTTGAGGCGAACCCATTCCCTGGCAAAGATCACAAACACGCCGCGAGTGTCCCGCGCTCGATATCAAAGCAGGATGGAGCCGTTCCAACAGCTCAGCAATCTCCACTGACATCTCCCTTCTGCATCATTCATGAGCCGGCTGCCGCGTGCTGATCAATAACCAAGCATGCATGACGCAGCGCACGCGGAAAAGCGGTGCCTGTTAAGCCATTTCCTGCGCGATTTCCCACAATGCCCGGCGGCATCGACACAGAGGGGAGCCACGCCCGCCGCCTCTCTGCGGCATTCCCCCCCTCCCCCCCACCACCCCTTTTCGGGGATGTGACTCAGGCCCGTTCGTACAGTAAACGTCGTCTCTTATGCGGCGAGCATCTGGGATTTATTCCCCCCCCACTACCATTTTGAAACAGCTGCGGCCGGAGCTTTTCATGTGTTGCGGCGGAATGCGGGACGGCGAAGGTAAATTACAGGGGGGAAAGCGGGGCGGCCGCTTTGGAGGTCAATTTGCACGTCGAGGCCTCTGGATTTGGACATTTTTCATCCGTGCCCCCCCACAAACCCAAGCTCCAGCTACCCCGCCGTGTCACGGCGACAGATGTGGCCTCGGCAGTCACGGGCTGTGAAAAACGACCGGACCGAACGACTTGCAAACCGTTGGCTTGAAAGGGGCCCTTTGCCGACCGCAAGCGTGTTCGACTAGTTTGTGAACATCGCCGTGCACGTGTCGTGTAATCCGTCATTCGGGGACGAGAGCGTGCGTTTTTTTTTTGGTTTTTTGGTGGGGGCATAACATAGGAAATTGACGACTTAATTGCTTGCATGCAAAGAGTCTCGTCGCTGGTGTGCCATCAACAAGCAAATGCTGAAGGATGGGGGGGGGAATCTGTGACTGCCACATACACACAGTATAGTGCAGGGGTGTTCAAAAAATTTGAATTGTACTACTTAAAATGGACTAAAATAATCAATAAAACGATCTCACCCAAATTTTGTATTTCCATTATATTTAATTTAAAAATGCATTTGTATTTTTTTATTATGCACATTATAATTAACCATAAATATATCGAGAATTTTT
This sequence comes from Hippocampus comes, assembly GCF_001891065.2. Taxonomy (NCBI): domain Eukaryota; kingdom Metazoa; phylum Chordata; class Actinopteri; order Syngnathiformes; family Syngnathidae; genus Hippocampus; species Hippocampus comes. The sequence goes on along the minus strand of NW_017806067.1, from coordinate 671,659 downwards.
TTCCCCCAAATGTTTTTATTTTGTATTTTTCTTTCCTGCACCAGGAACCATTTCCGACTCTTTAAATACACGCCGGTTTGCAAAAGTGCAGTTTAGGACTTCCTGGCGGGCTCCTTGTGTTGTTTTAGTGCGCCGCTGCCAAGAATCAAAAGCCTGCGGAACGGATTAAAGGCGCGTCATGTACAGCTGTGAAAATGGGCCCCCGTTTCGATATAAATATCGACCATCGGCTTGTGCCAGTCACGTCTGTTCCGGAACGCGACGCGCGTGTATGTGCTGTGCCCGTTATTAGCCTGTGAGAAGGAGTCGAAGGCAAAACCGGGGGCTGGGAAATAACGTAGTATATAGTACATAGTGTTACTGTATTTTAAGTAGATTTTTCAGGTGTCTTTCCTGTATTTTTCTGCCGACTTTTAAATTTTGCTGTCTTCATGCAAGCTGGAAAACAATACCTGGATCTGGGAAAAACAGTCAACGTTGGGGAAAAAGTTATTGAGAGACAAGCCGGCACAGGCCCTTCTTTTTGTGTGTGTGTGTGTGTGATCAAAGGAGTCGAGGGCGAGCGTTCCAAAGCCGAGCGCGACGTTAATGGACGCTCGGATGAAAAGCTTTTATCAGCCGCTTTCAGCAAAAGTCATCAAAAAAAAAAAAAAGTCAACGTAGCGTCCAGTTCCTAAACAGTAACATCATCCTCTTGTCCTTTTAACGCCCGGTTGGATCGTTCTCGGAGGGCACGAGCTGCTTCGTCCACTTGTCTTATCAGCACTCATACATCCGTCAAACGCAAAACAACAAAAAAGTCTTTGGATCTGATGCCGCTTAAAGTATATCGATATACTTCTCTCGATAGACGGAGAGATGTATAGATATATATATTAGGGGTGAAAATCAGTTTTGATTTCACCAAAGCGAATCCTCACCTTTGCGTCACACCCCATTTACAAAAATTCGTATTGAATCGTCTGGTGTCGGAGAGGAGCACAGCCGCTACGACCCTGCATTTCATTTCGAGGGGGGGCCAAGAATGAGGCGAGTGCACTGGATGCCCTCGTCTTCATTTTTTTAAATGGTGCAGTGGAGCAACCCCCCCCCCTTTCCCTCCCTGCTGTGCGAGTGCTGTCGTATCCTACAGAGGCGGAGGGAGCGAGAATTTTGACAGCGCGCCAGGGCGACCTCGTTCTCCCCCGCCGCTTGGCGTTGCGTGTCGCAGTCGCACTGTCGTGGCGCAGGCCCAGCGCGCAGATCTCCGCCCTGCACTTTATACATGTAACACAAGCCGCCTTGCCACTCGCGCGCGCGCGCACACACACACACACACACACACACACACACACACACACACACACACACACACACACGCGCGCGCTGGCCGATCCGAAGTACCTCACACTCACATATTGCACATAATCCAAACCACTTAAGGGATCTTGCCATGTAACAAAGATTCTGCATGAGGCATCCTCCACGACCATATAAGCCAATTATTAGCGTGCGCAATGCTAAAAATGCTACAAGGGCTAATATGAAGGCCAGTGGATGGAGTGAAAAGATGATCGTGTGTGTGTGTGTGTGTGTGTGTGTGTGTGTGTGTGTGTGTGTGTGTGTGCGTGCGTGCGTGCGTGCGTGCGTGCGTGCGTGCGTGCGTGCGTGCGTGTGTGCATCCCTGGCAAGCTTCCCTCCCCTACAAGGAACTCATTGACCTGAATCGGTGCAGAGCCGCACCCCTCCTCATGATGGCTGCTGCAGAAAGGGCGGGGAGGGTGGGTGAGAGAGAGAGAGAGAGAGACAGAGAGAGACAGAGACAGAGAGAGAGAGAGAGAGAGAGAGAGAGAGAGAGAGAGAGAGAGAGAGAGAGAGTTAGAGAGAGAGAGAGAGAGAGAGAGAGAGACTCTGGTGGCCACCAAACTGTGGCACCACCACAGAGGCGAATTGATTCCCACGTTTTATGGAAGCTAATTTTACATTTCGCAGTCAACGCTACGCGTCATAAAAGCCGGCTGACGACCCTCACCTTCATTGTAGAGTATGAGCACTTGGGTGTGTGTGTGTGTGTGTGTGTGTGTGTGTGTGTGTGTGTGTGTGTGTGTGTGTGTGTCCAGGTTGCAGTGCGTTAATCTGTCACTCATTGGATGAACGGTAGTGTTGAATGGATTAGCCTTTCGATGGCTACCCGGTAGACAACGAGGATGGCATTTTCTCAGCGGCGTGCGCCGGCCCTCGAAGGATGATGACATGACGTAAAATGATTTTTAAAATTTAGCGAAAGTCAATCAAATCTCGGTGGCTAACAAAGTTAGAAAAACGATGCAAACACGTTTGGATTTTTTTTTTTTTTTTATCTCCCGCTGCAAAGTATGAGTATTTACATTTTCATACGCAGCGATGCTTGAGAATGCCGTTGTCACACAATAGTGATGAAATTTGAATTTTAATCCAATTTTGTTTCGAAACATGGCATGAGAGTCAATCCTATAACACGATGTAAGTGGGTTTTTGTTTCTCACAACACATTCCACTTAAATGTAGCCTACTGTAAAATCTCACTTGAAGTCTAAAATACATGATTAATGCACTATCAAACCAGGCTAATGAAACAGTATCGGCATCCTAGTATTGGGACATTTTTTCCGCCATTGAGTGAAAGACTTACAGCACTAGAACCGGAACTGATATCAATACGTCCCTGTTACATTTCTACTTATTTTACTTGTACATTTAAGAGTTAAATCAGTACTTCTACTTTCACCTTCAGCATTCTTTTGTTGCACAAGTATTTGGACTCTACATTAGTCTAGAATGTGAGGACGTTTGCCAACTGTCTCCTGTGTCTGTATTGATGCAAAGCGGACACACGTTTCCTTCCTAAATTCGAGGTTGAGGTTCATCCAGTCCATTTATTTTTTCTTTCACAATCCCGATTTCATCTCCGAATTCCAGACGACACGCGTTTTAGTTGGATACCGGAAGCGTTCTCCATCAGGAGCGCGCCTACTCGGCTTTGTAAGTGCATCACAGAGAGACAAATTTGCGAGTGGGAGTTGGGCTCTCAAGCTATAAATAGGAAAAGAGTTCAGAGAAGCCATCTTTTTCGGGACTCTTCGTGCATCTGAACGACAAGCAAAGCCTTTGAAATGACAGCCCTGTTGACGACGGCGCCGCACAAAAGCATCGTGGTGGCATTGAAGTTCACTCATCATCAGTACTTTTTACAATCAGCCCCGAACTCACTTTTATGAATTTGGTCGCTTATGGATTTTTTTTTTTCCGAACTTCATCACCTTCAAGGCACTCCAAAGACAAACGTCATCCAAAGCAAACTGCTTGCATTTTTTTGGAATCCTGCGCCATGAAGTGTTCAACGTCTCAACGAGAAAGCCAACGCACTGTATTATTGTCTGCCGGGCGGTCATTTATGACAACGTATGCAAGAAAACAAAGAAATCCGCTTTTACCGTGTCTATTTGTGGCTCGGAAATCAAGTTTGTTTGCACAACCGCTCTGTCATGTAAAAGATCACAGTGGACACGTGTGTGTGTGTGTGTGTGTGTCTGTGTGTGTGTGTGTGTGTGTGTGTGTGTGTGTGTGTGTGTGTGTGTGTGTGTGTGATTGGCTGGCTGTGATTGGCTCGCACGGCACACTCCCCCCCATCGTCCCTGAACCCCTCCTCTTCAGCTCAGACACACGGGCCCGGTCGCCATGACGACGGCCATGTCAGGAGGGTAGCCTGGTGTAAATACCTCCTCTCCTGTGAACCTCTCTTCCTCCGGGTTGATTTATCGCAACCGCCTGCCATACTTCGTTTTGTGTCGTCGCACTTCGAGAGAAAAGAATTCGATTTTTTCTTTATCGTCGACGCTCGGCGCCGACTCCAAGTTATGTCCGGCGAGCACCGAGTGAACCTTTCGGCGAGTTTGTCGGTCACGATGCATTAAGCTGCCGGCCGGAAGTTCGCGCACCCCCCCTCGCACTGAAAGCCAAAGTGTTACAAGCATAGAGCCCTGAGGTCTGCCGCTTCATTGTGGAGAATGTTGTTACCCTGATGTGCAACGTTTTTTTATTTGGGGGGGGTCAGGCTGCAATTGATTGACATTTTATTGAAGATGGGTACACGTAAAGTACTATGGATCGCTTTAAACTATAAGGGAAGGTATTGCACTCAAGAATAGACACAACATTGTCATGAAACTAAAACTAACACTCAAATGAATTCGAAACTAAACTAAAACTGAAAATTGCATTTCATAAACAATAGTCAAAAGGAACTAAGAAGTGACTCTAATGAAAATTGCCCGTAACTATTCTGAGCCTCCCTGCCCACTGGGAAAACACATCACTTCAAGTGATGTTGTCGCTGTGGATTATCCGGCTTCTTGGAAAAGCTCCACGTGTGCGCTTCCCGGACATGAAGCGGTCGTCACGTTGCGGACTGACCCGTCCGATGTGACTCACTCCTTCCAATAAGGAGGAGGGTTAAAAGATGCCGAGCAGTGGAGGAGCCCCACTCTCCACTCTCGCGAGTGCAATCTGTTATCAAGGCGAGCCCGATTCCGGGATGATGCGCAGAAAAGGGGGCAAAACCTGCAGTGCAACACGGGTTGAATAATTCATCGGCGAGACAGAAAGGAGCAGAGAAGGTGAGAGGAAAGGATGGAGGATGCGAGGAGGGAGGGAGGGAGGGAGGGATGGCGCAGGAGACTGAACCGGCTGCCGCCGCCGGTCACGTTCGCGCCGTCTGCGACCGAAACGCGCGACGAGCACACCTGGAGAGCGTCAACGCGACGCACACGCCAAGACAAAACGCATCACACTCAAAGCACATCAAGAGTCTGGCTGAGGGGCGGAGGACGCATCAAACGCGCCTCACGCGCGAAGACAGACAGACGTGGGAGGCAGTAAAAAGAAGACCAAAAAAAAAAAAAAAAAAATCGGAATAAATCAAGATGGCGGCAGACATGGGGAGGTCAAATGAGGAGAAGGAGTTAAAGAAGGATGGCGAAAAGTCAGAGAGGCGGGCGCAAGAGCGAGAGGAGCTTTTTGCCTCATTTCAATACGAGCAGGACAAAAAAAAAAAAAAAAAAAAAAAAACAAGCTGACGGGCTTTGTGTCTGGCACATGCAGTACGAAATGTACACACAAGATCGAGAGAGCTTTGCATTCATACAGAGAAAGAGAGAGAGAGAGAGATCATTTGAGGAGAAGGAAGCAGGAAAAAAAAAAAAAAAAAGCAGAGTGTGAGTAGATGCAGCCGGGAGGAGGAAGGGCTGAGATAGACAGCGCTGCTGCAGTCTCAACCGCATGTCCCCCGTGCATCCCACGCACACACACGCGCACGCGCACGCCCAACTCGACGGAGCATGCAGAGAGAATGTCACATCAATGCCAAAAGTGGCGGCAGGCGCCCGCGTGCGCTGCACGCCGTGTCACAATTCGCAGCTCCGTTTCGCGGTACTGATCTATTTCTTACCTTCATTGAAAAAGAAATATAGGTCAGGACATGTTCCATCCTTTCCTACGACATTTTCAATAATCCACGCACAAAAAAAAAAAAAAAAATGCACCGGTGGACACATAGTTGCAAAGTGTACCTGTGGTAAATATGATTTATAGCTCTTCAGCACCCCCTAACATGGCTTTTCTTTTTTCCTCCCCTTTGTCTCTGCCTTACATTTACTTTTATCCCAGACATATTTTAAACTATTGTAATGATGCTCCGAAGTGACATTTCGAGGCACAGCAAAGAAAGTGAGCGACCCGACTCGGCGGAAATGACTTCCAAGGTCGGTGCTCTCGCCCATGATGCCACAAGATGAAGCGACGAGACACTGAAATGGAACAAATAATCACATTTGGCTTGAAACCGCAGGTGGCTCTGAGCGCGCTTAGGCCGACAGAGCCGCCCTTTGACCCCGAGAGCCCACCACTGGCGCAAACACAGCACACTGCGTCAGTCAAAGTCAACAGGCGATCCGGTGACTCAACTGGGCGGCCGATGGCTTTAACGTCGCCCATTAGCCCAGTGGCACGAGCTGAGCTTCATGGCCATATAAGGGCGTCTTAATTCCCCCCCCCGACCCCCGTCTAAAAACCCAAGTCCCGTCAGTTAAGACCGTGATCCATCCATACGGGCTGGCGCTAAGCCGGGCATCGCGGTGGCCGCAGTGTAGCGTGACTGAGGCGTATTACACTGCTCGGCCCCCGTTGAGTGCGTGTAAACTAGCATGTCTGTGTGCGTGTTTGTACGCGTGTGCTTATAAGCGTAATTACATATGCAGGAAGGGGCGGGTTGGCTTGCATGCATTCAGAAAAGCTGTCGACATGCAGCGTGTGGGAACGGTGGCATGATTGCGGGCACGCTTTTTTGCGCATCCATCTGCGTGTGGCCCTGATTGCACGGGGACAGATGCACTTTGCGTGCGTGCGCGTGCGGCCAGAGCCTTTTGACAGCAGACCACTCGCGCAGACAGGCAGCGAGATGAGCGGCCATCGCTGCTCTTCCTCTTGCCGAGCACGGCAGAAGCCTGCAGATGTGAAAGGCTAGAGATAAGTGAGAGCGTGTATTTTTGGGCCGGTCATCTCTGAGCTGAGTGAGAAACGTCAAGACAAACATTTGTGCTTGGTGGGGGGGGGGGGGGCGTCACGTTTTTTTTTTCACAGAAGAGATAGGGTTTATTTTGGCGCCTCTCTGTGGCAAATTGCTCGGCTCTGGGGACTTTTTTTTTTTTGCTGCACATATTAAGATGGACTATGTGAGAAATCAAAGTCAGTCAGACATTTGTTTTTTTTTTTTTTAATCTATCATGCTGGTCCAAGATGACCGCGTGGACGAGAGCCGTGCTTTCGGTCCATCTCGTGCCAGGTTTAAAGGGCTTGCAAAGCACGTCTGCCGCCATTCATCAAGGCCTTAATCTAGTCATCATTCGGTGTCGGTTTCCCACTCTGTGGCCTCCCGCTCACCTCGCGGACGACATCGACGTGCGGTGGCATTTTGCAACGCCGCCGCCCGCCGCTTCGCTCCGACGACCCGATTACACCGGGGTGAGAGGTCGCGGAGGGGTGTTTTTGTTTGTGTGGCTCTGGGCTGTTTGCCGGGTCGCTCCAGTGCACATGCAATGACCTTACCTGACTGTCACGCATCTGTTTAAGGTAAAGGCGCTGGTTCCGAACTACCAGATGAGGTCCGGCCTATCCGGTTAAGTCGTTGTGACATTTACAAATCTACGTGACGTGGTAGAGATGGAGGAAGCATTCCATATATGTATTGATTCCATGAATGGCAAGCGTAAACACAGAGGCGCGATTGCATTACGCATGAGAGGATAGTGTGTGCGTGTCTACAAATATCTACTGGAATAAAACCACCTGGCCGTGATTCCGCAAGACTGAGCATGCGTAATGCATCAAAACAGCACAGATGCGTTTGTAATATTTTGGGTTCGGCCTGAATTGAGAGAAACAAATACAGAGAGTTGCTGCAAACGGATGGACGGGGATGTTCACCGGCTTGTTACAATGAGCAGAAGTGGCAGATAGGAAAAAAAAAAAAGCCGACAAGCCTACACCGCCAAGCTTCTCGACCATCAATCAAAGGCTCCCCGGAAGGGGGAATGCGCTTGCGTTTGTGATTCTGTCAATCAGCTGGCCTGACGGCCGTCCCATCGGTCCTTCCGTCCGATTGCGACACGTGCACTTCTGCGCAATTCCTGACAACCGGATACACGACAACGACCAGATAGAGGATACGACATCCCTGATTTCCAAAAACAATTTGTGGACTCGTCAGACCACAGCACTTTTTCATTTAGGGGAAATTGGGGCTTTGTATATATTGTGGGAGGAAGTGAAATGTCATTTGGGATGCGAAAGGGTGCTAAAATCTGTCCAGTTGTTTTGTCATTTCCTGTCGAAGTGATTTTTTAAAGTTATTTTTGCGGCCGCGAGTCTGGATTGCCGACAGGGTAAACGTACACGAGAACCGTATGATAGGTTTAAACTAAAACACAAACGGCAGGAGGATTTTAAAGTGAAAAACATACTTGGCACTCCTTGGGCTTGTACGTCACATCCAGGCTGTCGTCACGTGCGCCCTGCAGGTTTGCCCGCCCTGCATCGGTGCATTGGCGTCAGCGCCAAGTTCCACAATCGGCCTCTGCCTCCCGTTTCTGTTGGTTAAAAAACAAAAAAAAACATTTTCAGCAATTGTACTTGGCACTCGGTGCGCCGAGTGAGATGCAAAAAAAAAAAAAAAAGCAGCTAAACTGTTTTTTTCATCGGGATCAAAAACAGATTTCAAGAAGTGACGATGAAGACCTGTCATTTCTATATTTATTAAATACCAGTTTCGGGAAAGACGATCTTAAGAAAGCCAACCCAGGAATGTGCTTTTTAACGCTATACCCCAAAAATGTTTGAGTGGATTAGGGTGAACGGCACGGCATTGCCACCCTGAAGGAATTCAACTCACTAAACGGCAATGAAATGCAGCAATAACACAAACAATGAACATATCTTTTTTTTCAAACTGCGGCGAGTGCACAGCCAATCAAATAAGCTCAAAATATGCAACGTTTGCGGCATTGTCTTAAGTCCAGTAAAAGCAACACGCCAGTCAAGAATGTGACAATAAGAAAAAGAAGGGCAAACTGTACAACTTTTTTTTTAATATCCATATTGTTGGGGAAAAAAAAAGTGTGGAAATGGGAAACTTTCCCCAACCAGGAGTAAAACCGCTGGAATTTGAGGCTTGGCTACGCCGTCAGTCTCATCGGTGTCTTTTTACAAGAATAAATGATCACATTTACAATTTCCATCCTCTGTTCAGCACGTGATGGCCAAATGTAGTCCAAGCGAAAATTATTTTCGCCAGCCTTCAAAAGCAAACATAAGCGAGTGTTGTAAAGGTCCGAAAATTACGGGCGGTATCGGTGAATCCGATGGTGCGGAGTGAGAAAAGCAGCGGGGAGGGATGACAAATGGAACACACATGCGCGCTGACACGCCGAGGGAATATTCTTTTCTTCAAAGAAGTTCAAATATGCTTTCATCATCTTCGTGCTCAGTGGGAAACTTTTCTTAGATTTTTTTTTTTTTAATCACTCTAAAAACTGTCAAAAATTTCAAATCTAACCTGATATAAGCAAGAAAATAAATAACGCAAAAAGTTTGGTCAAATGAATGACTCACAAAAACAGTCCAATTTTGGGGAGTTGGATTCCCTTTGGGGGGTTTTTTTTTTCCCCCCCCCCCCCCCCTCGCTCCCGGCGACGGTTCAAATAAGATAAGCAAAGGGATGGAAAACGAATCCGTTCGGAGTTGGCTCCTACGTGTTCACGGGCATGTTTTTGTCTCCCCCTCCTACTCTGAGGCAAATATTTCTCGGAGAGGATCACACCAGTCCGTTTTCCCAGGACAGGCACCTGCTTTTCCCGCCTATCTATTTGTTATTAATTCCACTATGATGGACGTCTCATCTTCGGCAGCTGACGCCGCAGGGCGGCTGAGTGCGTGCGTGTCAACGAGACTACAATGAAGGAAAAAAAAAAATGTGAGCATGAGAAGAATCAGGTGACGAGGCGCAGTCAGACCAAAACAATAACAGAGCAGTTTGCACGTGTGCGCACAGCTGTCAAAAGTGACCCCTCCCCCCCTCCCCTTTTCAGGGTTTGCCGTTTTTTGTTTGGAACTCTCTGATCAGGTGCAAAATAAAAAGAACCTTTTTTTTCCCTGCAAAAGCAATCAGCATAACAAAACATTTTTTGTCCATACTTGAAAAACACTTAAGAATCTTTCAACACTTTGAGCTTTTTTGTGGGTGGAGGAGGGGGCTCCAACCGAGAGGGTCTCGGCGAGCGCTGCAAGCTGTCGGAGTGCGATTGGGGTGGCCGTGTAAGAGGAGAGCGGAAGGATCATTTGCATTTGTCCTGGTGTGACCCGAAGGGTGAAAAAGCAGTGGAGCAGTTTTGGCTGCTTTCAGAGCACTTTACCTCACAGATGAAAAAGACTTTTTTTTTAATCCTTTGAATTGTGCTACCTATTGCACACAATAAGACAACACGTTGCTGTTTTGTTCCAAAATGGATGCAAATTCTGGACAACATTCCTTCTGGTTGACGGTTGGAATTGGAGGAATGGCGATACGAGAGCCCATTCACATGCAAAGTAACTTGCATTTGTTTTTTTTGTTTTGTCTTTTGAAGTCATACCCAGCCAAAAAATATATATTTATATATATGTAGATTTTGATTTAGGGGAAATCTGTTTTACAAAATGACTTTTTTTTCCTATTTCGGCGAATTTCACTTGGATTTGTATAGCAATGCTTTTGCCCCCCGCCCCAGCTAAGGTAGACCCTACTGTTGACACACACACACACACACACACACACACACACACACACACACACACACACACACACACACACACACACACACACACGGATCCCACGCCTTTAGACGGTGGAAAATAGGGATGCCCTTTGACTCATTTGGATGGAAAAAGAAATATGTTTCAACTAGCAGCTTGGCTCCAACTCCCCATTGTAAACAGCGCGTGTGCTTGCGCGCAAGCCGTTTGTGTACGTGTGCGCACGAGGGGTTGGGGGGGTTTGGAGGGCTCGTGAATAGGCCCATAGAGTGACTAACCGCAGGCTGGCCATTACACCTAGTTACAGTCACTGCCGGATCGGCAAGGAGACAGACAGTCTGCGACGCTGACAGAACGCCACTGTGCGTGACTTCTAAGTGCGTGTGTGCGTACACGTAGATGATTAGCACCGGGGATCCCCCCCACCCCCACCCCGAGTTGCCGCGCCGCGTTCAATACAAAGTGTGACCGCTACAAGTAGGCAAAAAGAGCTTTTCTTTCGCAGTAGAAAGAGCCCACTGTAACCTGGATGCGGTCCCGACGTCTACGATGTCCCCTTCGCGGGCTCCGTGCACAACGGCGTCAGCGAGAACAGACGACCGCGAGAGTTTGATTCGGGCGTGGTCATTTGCAATTTCACAATTACGTCCTAATTTGTATCGAAGGTGATCGTCCCCCAGCGGGGACGGCCGTGTTTGCAGAGAATTCCCCATCCTGGAAAACCACTTCAGGCCACGACGGGGATGACCGAGTGCTAATGGGAGTTGTCACGCTACATCTGTAGCCGTTACATTTAGACGACAAGTCACTAAAGTCATTTCCCACATTATGCAGTTCCAACATGTGTGGACTTTCGTCCTTCGTGGGCGCATTCAGAGGAAAGAAATGCTCGGGAGAGTCTGGTGTGGAAGATTTGGACGTCCTTCCCTCCCAAAGGGGGTCTAACAATGGCTGGTACTGAATGGGTTGACAAACGTCGATTTAATTTCATTGAACTCATTAAATAATGTGTCAATTGCTTTATTAGATGATTGGGATTTTGGAGGGCCGAAACATGAACAAAAAAACCCACCGAACTGCGCACACTCTGCCAAGAGGCAAATCCGCAAATGCCGAAGTCAGCGCAAGGACCACAGTATGAGAATTTCTTTGAGATTTTATGGCCCAATCATAAAAACGTGCATTGAGAACAGTTTCGATCTGAATCAATAAAACTAATAACGGTGGTTATGGAGGCCAGTTAGCACCTCGTGTCAATAAAAGTCCCTTCCCAAGTGTTTATTGCTACCTTCACATTCCAAAATATGACACATTAATGCCTCTTTCTGATCCTCCTGTGTTGCTTTCTGAAATATTCCCATTGGTTCTCTGTCTATTTATACACAGTTAGTTAGTGTCCCGTCCCCCACCACCACCACCACCACCACCCGCCGCCTCTCTTGGCTCTCTTAAGCGGCTCTTTTGCCAGTGGACGCCGTGGCCTTAAATGGAAAGTCTATACATGCTGCCCGTTTGTGAGCCCCGGTTGAACAGCTGAACATTTATAATGGCTTGTTTATGTCTGAAAAGGCCTTTGCACAGTAACCCACTGTCATGCGCGGAGCCCGGTGGGCAGCGGACAAGCCGAGGCGGACGCGTACCGCCGTGCTGGAGAATTTGGGTGATCCCCCCCACAGCCACATTTCCCAATTGTTCTCATTTTTAATATTTCAACTTATTTTGAAACTTGATTGTTATGGCACAGTGTCCACTGAAAATGGGGGAATGCGTGCGCTGTTAAAAGAATGGATCCGAATCTGGTCCAGACCGCACGGGTGTGAATCTGATCTGACAGCGCTTCTTTAAAACCGCTGAAGAGTCAAATGTTCTAGAGACCGCCTTCTCTATTTAGTCGTATTCTTCTAATCATAGACCGTAAATGGCAGGCCCTGCCACTGGAACGAGAGGGAGGAAAAAGCGAAGGTGGAAAAGATGGGGGGGGGGGGGGGGGGGGGGGGGTAGAAGGGTTATTATTGGTCGCTGGGAAGCCTGGAAAGTCTGCCTTCCAGGAAAAAAAAATGTTGGTGGAAGCGGCCTGTGGCTCTCCGCGCACGTGCGCACCCGTGCGTTTTGATTGACAGGCGTCACGCTACCTGGCACCTGGCTGCGCCGTCGCTAATGGAGGAGCAAGAGCGCAAGGGGGGGGTTGAGTGGCGCACGAGGAAGGATGGAGTGGTCCTCGGTGACAGGCACATGTGGAGGGGTGGGTGGGTGGTGGTGGGGGTGCTGTTGTTAATTGCCCCCTACTCTATAACCCGCTGAGCTGCGGGAGGAAAGAGTGGAGGAGGGGCGGCGCTGTCTGCCATCTGCTGTCATTCCTGACCTCCCCCCCCCCCAATCCCCAAATGCACGCCACCAACCTCTCCTCACTGCACAACCAACTCTCCCGCCGTTTTCCACTGTGCAAAGAAATCCCTCCGAGTGTGCATAACGTACGCACACGCGAGTGGCTAATTGGGCAGCGCAATATACGTCACAGGAAGAAGTATGAAAGCGAGTGTGGTAGCAGGCGACTGATTCTTTACGTATTGATGTGGCGGCAACGGGCTGTCGAGGTTCGCGATTGACAGCTCGAGGAGTACAACGCTTAAATAATACAAAGATCTCTGAACAATTTAAACAAAACAACTATCTGACGTTTTATTCGATCCGCACGAATAACATTCTGGTGAGGAGAAATTTGAAGGTAACCCGTTGCCCTCAAATAAGAGCGCAGGAAGTGGTCATAAAGCAAATGAAAGTGCAGATGGATGAGCTTTAAAAGGTTGCATCAGGTAAGTGGAGGACCGCCTAAAGGAGCATTCTGACAATAAAGCCAGATTTGATCTTTGCTGACAGCTTGCATGCTTCTCCCTTCCTGACCTCTCTGATCTTTCAACCCTCTGCCCCGAACGGGTCTCCTGTGTCATGGCGGAAGAGGGGGTTATGAGGGGGAGGGGGATTGTGCATGCGTGAATATTTGGTTCGAAAAACGCAAGCGCAGCATTCGCATGGCGAAAGGTGTTCCGGCGTGACCTCGGTTAGCCCTTCGATGCCGCAGCGCCAGCTCCCCCAAAATGGGAATTACCGACAGTCCATCATGCGCTGTGGCATGAATGGGCCGGTCCCAAGGCCCTTTGGGGGATTGTTGTATAATTACAGGGCGTTCACCCTCAGGGTCGACCCCTCGTGTCTACACTGAAAGCTCTTCCGGGAAGGAAATGAAAACGTTGCGCTTCGGAAATCTTTCGCAAAGTTTAAAAAAAAAAAAAAAAAACTCCGCAGATGGTCCTGTAATATAAATACCATAATGGCACGCACAAAAAAAAGTCTTCAGGACCCATGCCTGTAAATGAACAAGAAGGCAGTTATTTTGGTTGAAAGCGGCCATTTTGTGGCCACATCATCTGAAAAAAAAAAAAACAGGGCTGGGAAGTTGGGAAAAAAAAATTGTCGCCTGTCACCAATTTCCCCAATCAACTCGAAATTGGGTAGACATGACTGACAGTCATGCCAGGTCGTACCAAAATGTCTCAAGGAGCCATGCCCAAAATACAACAGGAAGGCGATTATTTGGGTTGAACAAAGTTATTTTCAAGCCAAATTACATGGAAATAGTGCTGCAAAGTTGTTGTTTTTTTTTTAAATCAGCCCTGCCATCACCAGTTTCAACAATCAACTTGAACTTGGGTAAATGTGTGTGTCATGACAGGTCGTACCCAAAAGTCTCACGTTGCATGGCCAAAATTGCGCAGGGAGAGAAGTTTGGGTAGGTTCGAAGCTGCCATTTTAAGGCTGCATTTCATGAAATGGCGCCTGGAAACTATGAAGAAAAAAAAATGTGTTCATCGCCAAACATGGCCGCCTTTTGCCAATTATTTTTTTTTAAACGCTAAAATGAAGTAAACAACTGCAATTGCTGCGCTGCGAGTACATAAAAGACTGTCGTGTGCATACCTATCTAGCGCCTATCAGCCGCACACGCACATCGGCGATTATCAAGCAAAGCCGGACAAGTGGGGAGCTTATCGGGCTGGCCTGGCCCCCGCCCCCAAGCCGCTCTGCTTAGCGCCCAGCGGGGGGTCAGCGCGCGCACGCACACACACACACACACACACACACACACACACACACAGCTTCGCCCCCCCCAGCTGCAAAACACAGCTTCTGTATTGTGCTGCCCCGCTACTCTCTTTTTCACAGTGCTCGGAGCGGGCGAAGACAGACAAAATCGAAAGATGTCTTGTTGCCGGGTATGCATGTCGCAGTGAAAAAAAACACACACACACTCACACGTGCCCACCCATGAGGGTTGTGTGTAAACGTTAAGGATTTATTTATTTTTTTAACAGTATTTGCAGTGACTTTGGGCCATTCAACGTGACATTTTGAATCCGCCTTGGCTATATTGTCTCCGGGCAACAATGTATGTGCTGAGTTGGCTCCCACTTGTATCCCGGCTGATGCTTTTGCAATTGTTTTCTGGTCTTTATAGAGGCAATGTGACGCCTGTTCGCTCCACCTGTCAGTGTCACACACACACACACACACACGCAGGACTGTGGGACCGCCACAGCTGGCCCATCGGCACGTGTCTTGACCTCGGTGACTGAAATGGCAAGGGTCATTGCCTTTCAACCCGTATGTGTATGTGTGTGTGGCAGGGTGGAATGGAGGCTCCGTTATTGCCGTGTACTCACGTGGCTCTAAAAGTGACAACAAACAGAGGCAGGGATGGTAGGCGCAGTGCCGCGGGGCGGGCCGGGCGTGTGCCGAGGTCAGCGAGGGTTAGAGGTCGACATGGCGGACAAAAAGGCCGGGCTGCTGTGCTCCGTTTGGCTCTCCGCCAGCATTTTATTGCCCGACTGGCACTACTTCTTACTTTTACCTCCTACATTTCAAAAGTACTTTCTAATCCTTACTTTTGTCCAAATGGGCTTATCTTTGCCTCTCTGTTCATCAGTACAGCACTAATACTAGTCGTTCTTCAGAGAAGATTGAGAAAATATGACTGGGAATTGTAGCGTTGCAATATAGATGCTATTTCGCATTAGCATCAAGCTAGCGGGGTTATATGTTTAAGATTTTACATTTTAGTTCGATTTTTTTATTTAATTATGACTTTTTCTTTAATTTGGTTAGTTTTTATTTGTTTATAGAACCAGGTCTGTTTGTTTGTATGAGTTTTTATCTGTTTAATGGAATAATTGTCCAGAGAGTACACGTCATGACACGACGCACCGGGAGTTGCTCGGTTACGTCACTGATACCTCATGTCGTCATTGTTGATCGGTCAGTCATGTCAAGCTCACTTTACGCAGACATTAGCCAGACTACATTACACAAAGTAGCCGTAAAATCCAATAGCTGACCACCCACCCACCAAGTGGCCTCCTTGTCGAAAACCCAAATAGGGTAATCCTCAAACAGTATGTGTTGAAGAGCACCAAAAAAAGGGGGGTGGGGGGTGTCGGCTGAGGGAAGAACGGCGTGAAGCTCGGAGTTCCACGGAAAAGGCCTGGTTTGCCAGCCGGCAGAGGCATGAGATCATCGGCCCCGTGCTACTCTGCGCCATTAGCCCTCCCTAAAGCCAGAACCTCCTCCTGTCTCTGCCTCCTACTATCCCCTCTTCCCAACCCCAACACACAATGTCACACACTCATCCCACTGTTCTGTTTATTGATGACTCAAGCTTGCCGTTTTCTTTCCGGATACCCAGTCAACGCCGAGGCGCTCCGGCACCTCGGGGCCTGATGGACTGATTTGGACTGTTTACAGCTGTGCTCCTTTCTACAATGACTCACAAAAGAACAAAGGGGCCTCTGTGTATGTGTGTGTGCGAGGGAGCGTCTCCGGTTCTTGTCAACAGGACCTACCCGAGTGCGCTGGACTTTTTCTTCGAAAGCCCTCCGCCCTTGAGAAGCTCTTCCCTTTTTTTTTTCCATGTCTTGAAATACACCGCATGGATATGAGCGTGTGGTAATGTTAATTCAAGAACAGTACACAACTCTGAACAGTAACGTTAGCATTAATGCTAACAACTTGAGGTGTCCTGGCTGGTGCACCCATCAGGGTCGCCGTGGCAATTATTAAAAATATGCTGCTCATTTTACAACCAGCCAGTGTATTGTCTCAACCCAATCAACACGAAAAACAAAAGAAGCGGCTTGAACTGAAATGCTAACACTGACGCTAGCGCTAACTCAATGAGCAGTTTCCTGGCTAGTCCACCAAGTGTGAGAAACAACTAGAGTAGCTGCTCCAGGGGCACAATGGCAGCGACAAAGAACTTAGAACATGCGTGTACAAGTCGTCAGGAGTCATCATCGCCATGTTTGTCAGAAAGCTTTATTCGCAAAGCTCTTTTAAGACAATGTCACAATCCGTCGCCTGCAATTGAGACTCGGAGAGAGAAATCAAGTCATCTTTGAGAATTTGGAGAAAGGCACAACATGAATAAATGAATACATAAACGAACATGAGTCCTGACAAAGCTTAATGTTTCCATTTTCTAAGTGTCAATCTTGGAACGTTAGCGACAGAAAGAGGAAACAAACATTTTTATTTAGGACGGCATCAAGTGGATCGGAGCCCTCCCCGTATTTTCTCTTTCACCCTTGAACCTTTCACCCAGTCCCCTCACGTTCCTCCTGTCAGTCGTGCGTCTTTCCATGCATACCTGAGGGCATGAGTGCCTCCTCAGTGTGTTTGACATCAAATTTCCACTCGGCGCGGTTCTAAAAAGGCCTGTTTGTTTAGCGCAAAGCCCGGACGCGAGCCCCACTCGCCGATGAACTCGCCCGGGGTGCAACACCCTGTTGGAATGTCTGGAATTCTCCACAACAAGGATTAGCTCATCCCTGTCTGTTGTCTCTGGCTTGTGTGTTTGTCATCCCCCCCCCCCCACGCCCCACCCCGCGGGGGTTTAGAGATGAACCAACTGATAGACACACACAAAAGATCAACCTGAAGGCCTGAGATACCAGGGCAGCTCCATCCAAAGAGCACAACATTACTTGTATACATTGTCCTGCAAAATGCGAGCTATGTTACCTGGCTTGTTTTTTTTTTTTTTTTTTTTTTCTAAGAGGAGTGAATCATTTGTGTGCGTGTATGAGTGGCGGGGGATCCTGTGGAGCCTTCTCAGCCATCACCAACATCAGAGACACAAGAGAATCGCACGTTCCAAAATAGCCGTTTTCAAGAACAAGGAGCATTTTTCATATACGGTACAAAGTCGGAAACAAAGCACAAGAGGCCCCATTTATACTTTTGTGCCACCTCAGGGCGCCTATCGGACTGAAAAGATGCACCTACGGGAACCAAAGACAAGCAGCGTACCACTTTTCAGTACAAATATCCACTTTCAGTCAATATGCAAATAGAGAGACCGTGACCCCTGTTAACAAATAATGTCAATAATATGCTTCAAAAGAACGCTCATTACGCGAATTGTTCCACTTTTGTTATCATGTTGGCGGAACTGAGTTAAAGCAATCGTTGGTCAACATCGCCCTCTTGTGGACAATGTTATATAGCACCAAAAACAAATACACAGTATAGGAAAAAATATATTAAATCCATAGAGTATTTACTCAAACGATGACATATTGGTATCCTGTATATGTTTGATTAGATTTTTGCATCACATGTCAATACCTTTAAACATAATATTAAAAATGGCCATCCAATAATTAACATTCCATTTTAATTCGTGAATACATAATTTATTGCTCATTATTAGTTTATCTATTTTTTTCATGTTTTGCTTTGTCACCTTAAATAACATTGTTCTTAATGGAAAATAGTATTGTTATTATTATTGCCAACATAGTTTTAGCATTGATGTAAATCTATTACTGCAATATATATTACGTTACTATAAATTCAGATTACAGCATTAACGGTAACAAAGTAAAAAAAACAAATTAAATAAAATAATAAATACATTCAATAATTATTACAATAATTCCCTGTTTGACCTTGGGAAAAGACTGCCGTGGAACACCAAAGAGCAAACTCAATAAGGAAATTGCATCATAAATTCAGAGATACGTCCACACATAAAATAATTGTAATAATTAATATTTATTTTTGACTTTGTCCCCTTGAATAGAGATGGTATCACCTGACTCGTCCAACCGGAGTATGACCTCCATGTGACTTTGTCCTGAGAGATGGTGGAAATCCCACATGACAAAACATCACTTGTATTTTCCCCCTGAATGCAAACGGACAGGAACTCGAACAGGCATCGAATGAGGAAGTGCCGTATTGTACATATTGCTTAAAGGAAGCTCCTTTGACATTTCAACTTGGTTACAAAAGAGAGCATTGTCTTTTTGTCATTTGCGTCACTTGGATGAGGCCTTGCGGCGAGTTTTCAGAAAGTACCTGAAAAGCCTCCACGTAACAAAATAATAAAAAAGAGGATGGGGGAATTAAATTGTGGATTAATGGTATTCCCATTCATTTGAATGACAAAATATGATTTGGGCGTGGTCATAGGACAAATTCAACTGTTCCGTGAGGCCATTTGGACACAAAAAAAAAAAAAAAAAAAAAAAAAAAACACAAAAAAAAAAACCCGGGGGGCCATTGAGAAAAAAAAAAAAAAAAAAAAAAAAAAAAAAAAACTACACAACAAAAACATGCAGACTTCGAACGGGAAGAGACAACTCATCCTAAAATATGTATATATAAGCAAGTGGAGACATGCGTGCACATTGAGAAACAACCTGTGACTAAGCAGGAGTTCAAAACAAACTGACGGTAACTCAGTGGCCCTAAAAAAAACAAAACCTGAGTGTACTGACAGGGCGCTTGAAAGAGGCCTGAGTTCATTTGAAGTGCTCATGTACATGCGAGTAACGCTGACTGACTGGCTTCTTTGGATGTCTTTGAATGTCTTTACCTGTGATCATAGCAAGGATCGCCAAGGTGGCGGCGGCGACGGCTACGATGACGGCGGCGGCGGCGAGGCAAAAGCAAAGCGGGATGGCGTTCCAAGTGGCTCCCGTGGCGAGGAGAGGCAGCGCCTGACCTGTGAAGGAAATAGACAATTGCGTTCAAAACTACGTAACACAGTGCCTCGACTTATGTTCACTCTAAATCGTCAAGCGAAAGCCCATTTTTCCCAAATTGTGTGATTCAATCTGGTAAATAACAAAGAGTGACAACATTTATTCTCATGAGATCAACTGGCCAAAAGAGGCCACGATGGAGCTAAAATGTCCAAATTGATGTAAGCAGCATACTACTGACATTTAAAAAAACAATCAAACACCCCAGTCAGTGGGAAGTACACTACCTTTGCTTGAACTAAAAAACAGGGCTGTGAAATAAGGAAGAGAAAATCCGAGGTAAAGTTTAAGGGGGGTCTGGGAGGCGCAGCCCTCCGGTATGAGCATCTATTAACTTTTCTCTTTTAACTTGTTTGAAATATTTTTTCTTTTTGAGGGCATCTTAACTGTGTCTGACCTAAGTCAACTTACACCCTCCTTCTATGCCCTCCTTGAAATATCTAATAATTGCACATGTAATTCATCTGTTAATCAAAATAAAAGTAAAAAAATGTAAATAACAATTGAAAGAAATGTTTATGAAAGAAAACTTCAACAGGCATTTGCAAATGGCTGTGAAAAATCACGCTCAATATGAAAGTGAGAGATACCTTGTTGTCTTGCCTGATCCGTACTTGATATCTTGGTGGCGGTTCTTTGTTTAACGAATGTGTTCATGCAGGTACTCGTTCCCGACTTTATGTTCAAGCCAATTCCAATTCCATGGCTTTTTCATGCCGTTTTCCTGGTCGATTTTTTTCCACATTGTCTTTCACGCCGTATTCTCGTTCGCACAATATATCTTCTTACGACAGACATTCTATGATATTCTCGTAGCAAACCTCGACTACTAGCAGTGTTTTTATTTTCTTATCAACACCTGTTTGAGAGCGAATACCGAGACAGGAAAGCCAAAAGTTATCGCAAGTGCCGTAAGCCATTCGTTGCACTGTCGTAAAAATAGGACGTACGGCAACGTCGTCCGTCGGTAAAATTCACGTACGCGGTGCCAGGTTACGCAATTTTCAACCCGCGTGAAGTTCTTGTCGGCTTTGCCGAGTTGCGGTCAAAACATGTTCTACGCTCAGCTGGCGTAAAACTCCGCGTGTACGGCTGTATTGCGCCACTGTCGCAGAGCAAGGCTATTAAAGTCAAGTAGATCTCTACCCACCCAATGATTTTTAATGTAAAAATAGAGGTTTTGTGAAAATCATATTTTTTTTTCACAACAGAATCCGCGGAAATTTCACAGCCCTAAAAACACACACACACACACACACACACACAAATGAAAACACAGTGGGGAAAAAAAGGGTGTTGCTTTTTGCATGGCTCCTTACCGGGTTCCTGGGTGAAACAGTGAAGGACCGTGGCGGCGTAATTCACATCGATCCTCCTCACCTGCGCAAGCACACACATGCCTTAAAGTTTCCTGTTGGCTAACTGATAAACATTTTCGACGATGAAAACGTACATGAATACAAGAGTGAGCGTCCGGCAAGGTCAGGCCAATGGACGAGTGCTCCCCCTGATGAAGACATGGTGGTTGCGGCGGTTTCTTGCAGACATTGTGGAACGACGCTCACTTTTGGCGACCTACCACTTGTGCAGTCATGCGGGCCCCCGTCGTGCGACACGCCGCAGAGCCTTGGGACGGCGTGCATGCGTCAATGCGGAAAGTGGCGTTGATGTGTGAGGTCAGCGTCAAACCCTGCGGTGTCCAGCTCACATCCCACACTGAAAAGAACATTTAGTTGTCATGGACACATACAAAATATGGGGACTGTATAGTCTCATTAGTCCCACACATTACTATCCAATACAAAGTGCACAGAAAAATATCATTTTAAACAAAAAGGTTGAGAATTGAAGCTCCGCGACATACTTTAACATAGTTCAATAACAAGAAAATGTCACAAGGTGGCAGCAAAGCAAGGCAGGAGGCCCCTCCAACCATCTTCAACGTTGTTCCTTGGCACACATGGATGGCACCAAAACAATATGTGAAGCGCCTCAACTCATGTCCACATGTTCCTTGGTACCGAGATGGGGGTGTAGCACTACAAGAAGCTCCTCAAGCCACTTCAGAATTGTTCCTTCGCACCAAGATGCCGCGAGAGCAATAGTCATACATCCCCGAAATGTTATACAAGTTAAAACAAAAACTGCAAGACATGCATGGCAACAACTACAACGGTGTTGCATAATGTGGACTTGCTTTAAGGGCATTTTCACTAACACCGACAGAATATTAAAAATATTTTATTATTCTGAAAAAGTCATACCTTGGAGTCTCCTGACAAAAGGACACTTGATCCAAGACTGGTTGCCTGCAGTGAACTGATCAATAAATCAACAAACAACAAAAGAAATTTCAATTCTAGCACATTGTTGTAGTGGCCAGTTTTTAAATATTTGCATAATATTGGAATATTTTAGCTTTCTTAAGTAATGGTTTTAATTAGCTTAAAACAATCAACAAACAACAAAAGAAATTTCAATTCTAGCACGTTGTTGTAGTGGCCAGTTTTTAAATATTTACATAATATTGGAATATTTTAGCTTTCTTCAGTAATGGTTTTAATTAGCTTAAAACAAAAAAATTTTAGGATTTGTATTGACATATAATTATTTCCCCATTAGTTTGAAGACTCAGTTCATGTTAATTCATTCAATGCCAAGGGCGGTTTTCCCCCCCAAATAAAAATAAAGAGTTGTTACCTTCATGCACAGTTGAGGGTGAGGGTCCACTTTTGCAAATGTTATCTGAAAGGCAACATTTTATCCTATTTGAGAGTTGGAACAAATACAAAAAGTGCTGCGGCTGCTAAGGTCATTGCGTCGCCTTTTTTTTTTTTTTTTTAACTTAAGGCCCGAGTGATTGACGGAGAAATTGCACCTTAAGAATGTTTCCAACTTGAATGCTGCCAGGCGTTCATGCTGGGGTCAAAATACGTGTTAAAAGTGCGTGAGCGGAATACACAATACAACTGAAGCTTTATTAAGACTATTCAAATGTGCGCCTTGGCTTCCTGTCTTTGACCACAAGAGGGCAGGCTTTCACCAAGGCTTTCTACATTTTATCACAGAACAACACCGTTCTGTTTTTTTTTCTATGTTGACTGATAACAATCGAAACTGACGGCAAGTATAAAGGAAAAAACAGAATCGTCACACTGGCCACATCATGACTCAGCTCAATAAAATTTCACACAACAGCGTCATAAAGTCCTTCGTGAGTCATCACCAATTTCCAATGAATGAATGAATGACAACGCGTTGATGACTCATCACGTTTCGGCGACCTTTCCTCTGCTGATATTTCGCCAGGCGCTCTCCACGTCCACACAGCCGCCGCTCGCCTCCCTCTGACACAGCGCCACCCGGGCCGAGAGCGGACAGGCGGGTGCCCACGAAAGCGCCTCCTCCAGCGGGTCGAAATGGATCCCGTGCCACATCTCCTCCATGCCTGCATGGACGGAGATGTCATCAACTGTACTAATAATGACTGACGCTGGTTGAGTCAAGAGCAACGAAAAGTGACTCACGGTCTTTGAAGGGGCAGACCTGCACTCTGGGGGCGTCGATCACCGCCGACCAGCCCTGCGGAGGATCGGAAACGTATCGTTTGGCATGCAAGTGGAAACAGTCGGTGGTTTGTGCTCCGCTGGGGGTTTTACCTCGATGCACAGGCATGGCAATGGTCTGGAGAAAGACAGCACGGCACTCTTTTTGGGTTCCTCTTTCTTGATCTGGATGGTCAACAAAGGAGACTCTATTAGCCACGATAGGTGGCTGGAGTTACATTTGCGATTCTTGTCTTACGAGAGCGCTAGCCCCCGTGCCGGTGCAGATGAAATCCTTGTGGCACAGTCGCACTTGATAGTCTTGACCCTCCAGCATGTCGCTCACGGCGACGTGCACCTCCTTTCTCTCCCAGTTGACGTCATGCCATATCCGACCAGCTGCCGGACATTGTTAGTGTCGGGGGTGTGTTTGGACAAAAGCGCGGTCGACATCTGGAAGTGTACTCACTGATGCATTCGGGGACGTTTCTTCTCAGATCCTTCCACGAGCAGTCTGTCGTGAGACAGACGAAAGTGACGGACTAATTGTTAGTTCATTCTTACCGCAACGTCTGCACAACATGGGCAAAAATTCAACATCTGCACACGCGCGGCACGCCGAGGATGTATTCTAGGGGTCCCCGAACATGACGACTCTCTTGTTTTTCCAACCATAGACAGATCTCTGGTTTTTACGTTGGTTACACCATGCCCGAAAAAAGGCATTTGTTGCCAGCACGTGAGTGAAAATGCATATTGGGGTGCTCGAACATTCTGATCAACATTGCACGCTGCGGCACCTGGAGCTAGGTAGGTCCCACTTCGAGTTATCCCACAGTAGCTCGGCAGCGTGGCCACGGTGACTCTCACTTGCTGCCGCGGGTAAACGCCGACGCAGTCGTTCTCCAGCTCCACCTATAACGACATACAGTGAGGTTGAGAGGGGGAAAAAGGCTCCTTCGGTTTGGTTTAGAGCCACTCTGCTGGAAAATGATCCAGTTTCATGTCAATGGTCTCGTGTTACTTTGTACGTGGGAATGAAGTTTGTATTTTGAACCAATTTTTGTCATAGTTTGGCTTGTGCGCCGTGATCTTTGGCTGGGATTGGAATGATTTGACATGTACCTGCATCCCTGCCATTGCCCGCCTGGACGCCTTGGAGATGCGAATCATTCGGCACTTGGGCAGCAATGCCGGCGTCTCGGAGCAAATGTACAAGCCGTGGATGGACTCTGGGGATTGAAAACGTTTACGCACGTCATTGTGAGCCAGAACAACTGTGGGGATGTTCGATATCACGATATCGAGTACGGATACCTCTCGTACTCTGGATATATAATCTATAAAGTTGCATGTAACACACTGATTTTTTTTAAAAATGGTGAACCTGTTGGTTGGTGGTGTCAGCCGATTCCATAAATATCTGAAACTGAGGCCAGTATCGCCGCGATACTGATACTTGGCATCGCTACTTGCTCATCCCTACACAAATGTTTACAGCCTGATTCTGATCACTATTTTATTATCATTATTATTTTTTTTTTTACACAGTAATTGACGCACTGGTAAGTTGTACGGTGGTCTTGATCCGAAGATGCATGGAGCATTTCTGGCTCCCCTCGCACATCACGGCGGTGGAAAAGCTGAGGTTGCGGAAAACGGAGGAGGCGTCGAGCCCATTGGCGGGCTCCTGGCACGGAGGAGGAAGAAAATCTGTCACAAAGAGGGTCATTTTTAACAAGGTAGCAAAGGTTACTTCCTCCATCACGACACGTGTAGTTCCCGTTTAAGCGGGGCTGGAGACCGCTTTGGATTGCACTTGTGGAGTGTGTGTTTGCACTCACGGGCTGGCTTGGTCTTGCATTGGAGGCCCTGCAAGAAGAAAAGCTCATAATCAGTCAAAAATCCAAAACTAAAATGAAATAGGAAAAGAAAAGTCATCCTGGACGATTAAAAAAAACTGAATATGGTCCACAATAAATAATTTGATACTTCAGTATGTTATCCAGCAATGAATGAATCACCTTTCGGTTTTTGTTGTGCCACTGAAAATATTTCAACGTTTTTTGTTCTGCGGTATTTATCAACATGTTTTTTTTTTTTTGTTATTGTGAAATGAAATAAGGTGGGTGGAGGTTGGGCGTCCTCTGAACAAGGTCCTGATTTCAAAAACTGATTTTGAAAGACCCAAACAACTTTCATCGTTACAATAGTTACTCATGAAACAAAGACGCATACATGGAAAATCCTTGCTAACTTTGTTTTGTCTGTTCACTGAGGTCATCATCCTATCTTTAGATTCCGTGATTACAAAGGTATGCAAACATCGTTTGATCATTTTGGGAGGTTGAAAATAAATCTAGCCTGAGAAGAATGAAGAGGATGCTTTTATTTTTTTCTTACCTGAGAGCACCTTGTGCCGCATCTCTTGATCCTTTCCGCCTCCACGTGTTGTCCAGCGGCTCCATAGAAGCCAAAACTGGAGTGGCACATCAGCAAGGCAGCCCACACGATCATCTCCACCACCACAAATTCTTCCTCTTTGGACTGGTTTGTACGCAGCTCCCGCCTTTATTTGTGAGACATCGGATGCTGATGTCATCCAATGGTGGTGTGATGGGCCAGGGCCTTAGTGGTAAATGTCTTTATCGTGGGGGTGGAGCTTGGCACATGAGTTGTAGCATGTGTGTCTGGAAAAAAATTCTATTATTAGCAACAAACAGGGAAGTTATGTGATCAATGTGTTGGACAACAAAACAAAAAAAAAATGGTTTCTTACAACTGCCACTGTTCAGCAAATGCCACCCGACAAAAAAGAAATAAATCATTCAAATGAAGCACGAGCACACATTTTAATGGAGGATGCTGAATTGCGCCTGACATCGGAACGTGTAGTCGCATTTTTATGTCAAGGAAACATTTGACACATTGAGCAGTAATGCTTCAATGCTTTTGGTACTTACATCGGAATACAAGACAACAAAAGGAAATGTAAATATGCACTGCGGTTCACATCAGTGCGTGATGCACATTTCTGGGAATCACGGGGTGGGAATTTTTTGCCCTGGAGCTTTTTATCTACTCTCGATGCATCACTGATTGTCATGACGCGGCATCATTTCCCTTCAGCTCATAAGTAGCATTGGGTGAGAACGTGTAAACGGCGCCCTCTGTCAGGACGCGAGGTGTATTGCCGAATGCCGATCAAATTACGTCATCACAACACACCTGACGTCAGACCTTTCCAAATACGTGTTTAATGAAAAAGCAATTATGGGACCGATACTGGCTAGTTTCTACACGTTTTTTTAATTTGGGGGGGGGGGGCAAAAATCAGGGGGGG
>NW_017806067.1:620684-645250 GCF_001891065.2 Hippocampus comes | reverse complement strand
TGGTGCTCACGGTGCATCACGCACTCAGATGGTCGGTTGCGTCTCTATGCGGCATCGACGGGGAGGATTTATTCCGAACCTGCTGTCTGTCAGCTGCTGTGAAGAAGCGCTCATCCCCTGCACGCTGCAAAAAGTGTCGCCCACACATAACCGGTACTTGCGCGCGCGTCAGTGAGCGAAAACGAACTGAATTTGGAATAATGACCGTTAAAAATGATAACCGTTGTACATTTAATAACAATGTTGACCTTTTGCGAGTTATATTGGTGCACAAAAAAAGTAGTTAGGGGAAAAAAAGTAGCTTGGCGCGCGCGTCAGTGAGCGAAAACGAACTGAATTTGGAATAATGCCCGTTAAAATTGAGAACCGTTGTACATTTAATCACAATGTTGACCGTTTTGCGAGTTAGATTGGCGCACAAAAAAGTAGTTAGGGGGAAAAAAAGTAGCTTTGGAAAATTACTAAACGAACGTAGAGCGCAAGAACTTGATTTTGGCATTGATATTTCTACAAGACCTTGGTGAGTAATTTTTTTGGGGGGGGGAAGCAAACTGGGAGGGAATGGGAGTTAAAAAAAAAGGATGGAAGGATGGGTAAAAAATAGGATGCTAGGGACAAAACGTAGAGCGCAAGAACTTGATTTTGGCATTGATATTTTTACAAGACCTTGGTGAGTAGTTTTTTTGGGGGGGGGCAAACTGGGAGGGAATAGGAGATTTAAAAAAAGGATGGAAAGATGGGTGAAAAATAGGATGCTAGGGACAAAACAAAAGGAAGGAAAGTAAAAGGGAGGGGCAAAGGACGTAAGGAAATGTGAAACGTAAGACAGTAAGAATGAAGATAATGATATACACGGAAAGGATGTTTTAAGGAACTAAGAAAAAGGGATGGAGCAAGGTTTGAATGGAGGAAGGAAAAAAAGGCATGACATGTAACAACAACAGACTTGAAACGCGAGCTAGCACTGGCATCGAAAACCTTTTTTGAATCCCAAAACCTGGCAGAAACCTTTTGAACTCGGCTCGGGTGCAATTCAAGTTTTTTGGCTGCCCCTGCATGCTGTAGTTGTGATGCATTTTTAAACGAACCCGCAATTACACGTATACGTCTTTTGACGTATGACGTAAATAAAAGCAGAGGGTGCATTTCTTGCAGCGTGGGTTTACGGGGGCGTCACGTGACCCACTAATTCCGCGTTCCCGACGCCCGGGATGCTGTCTCCGGCTCTGCATGGAGGTGCGCCCGGCTTTGCCTAAGCCATCCTAGCCACTATTCCTCCCCACCACTCCCCGGCGCGAGCCGCCATCGATGCGGCATTGACCGAGCGAGCGAGCGCGCGCGCGGCTTCTCGTTGTGCCGTCGAGCCCTGTCGTCGAGCAGCGCGGCCGAGCTGGGGGGCAATCCGGGGAAAGGGAGCCGCGGCGCCGCGCATCGGCCGCCCGACACTCCGCCGCGGCGCACCACCAACATGCTGACTCGGGTCAAGTCGGCCGTGGCCGGCTTCATGGGGGGAATCATGACCGGCGGCGGTTCCGGCGGAGGAGGCAGCCCCGGTTCGGATCTGCCGCTCAAATTCCCCTATATGAGGCCGGAGTTCCTCGGGCTCTCCCCGGATGAGATCGAGTGCTCGGCGGATCACATTGCTCGGCCCATCCTCATCCTGAAGGAGACCAGGAGATTACCGTGGGCCACCGGATACGCCGAGTAAGTCACCGGCGCGCCGTTCCGAGGGCAAGTGGGTCTCGGGCTTTGCTTTTTGGGGGGGCATCATAACAATAATCCACATGGTGCGCATGCGCAGACCTCCGAGCTACACCTGTTGTGAGCCTCGAGGCGTCACCCTTCGCCACCAGTGCACGTCATTTGGCGTGCACGTTGCAGTAAACTGCACAAGTGGCTTGGAAAGCAGAAAGTCTCAATTATCTTTTTTTTTTCTCGTATTTACAAGGGACTATACAGGGCAGGCATTCGCTGTTTGAGTTTAAAATTATGCGTTGGTGAATAATTGTCAGACACAATTGATTATTTTGTCGCATACAAAGCAACTAAGAGTTTATCATGTCCTAGCTCCGGGTGTTTTACGCTTGAAGTTGGCCAAAAGGTCAACCGTTTGTGAACACTGCATTCCTCACCAGCAGGTGGCAGGAGAGTCAATTCTTCGATTGGATTAAAACAAATACATTATACAAAAAAATATAGCAGAAAAAAAATTCAAATTAAAATGTCCAAACCAACAAATAAAAAGACCAACAACCGCAGAAAAATTACATTTGTAATTTTTTGTTTTAATGGTAGCCCCCCCTAAAATGAAAAAAACATTTTTTTTGCTCAGAGTCACGGTAAAATGAGATGAAAAAAATGAAGACGGACCACCAATAGTATTCTGTTTCAAGACCACATCTGCTGATCCAGGATGAGTCAGGCAGATGTGTGCAGGACTGCAGCGAAACTAACGGCACGCTACATTTGTGACACCTGAAGGGGAAAATGAGACCTTCATGCCAATTGAGAAGAAAGGCAAAAGTGTTCCTTTTTTCAGCCAAATGCATCGGAAGCGTTCGGCAAACTGTGAACACACATGATGATATCCGTAAGCTTCACGATTGAGGCTTGGAATTGTAACGTGTTGACATTATATAATCGCGCATATACTGTCGCATCAGCCCGTGGATCTGCGAGTCAGATGCTGCCGTGCACAAAACAACCCACAGTCGGGGGTCTAAAAATAGTCATGCTAATTTCTCTCACACACCCTCCAGAGATGTCTGATAGGCAAGCGGGGCTCACTTTGATGCCCCCCTCCACACACACACACACTTTTTTTTTTTTTTTGGGCGGGGGCGTGGGGGACACTTCATTGGCTACATTTTTTTCATGCAAAAGTTACCTCTTTATATATATTTATGTACTTCCTTCAGAGTGATTAATGCTGGAAAGAGCGCTCTGAACGAGGACCAGGCGTGCTGCGAGGTGGTGGTGGTGAGGCGGCGGCCTATTAGCTACTGCCCGCCCCCGACGCCCAGCAAGACCCCCACGGCCAAGAGGCGCAACTCCCTGCCCAATGGCGAAGGCCCAGGTCTGCGCTTGGAGCACAGCAAGCTTGGGGAGGTATGGCCAGGGATACATGCATGTATGCATGCATTCCTGCAGTTTTTAAAATGATATAAATTCATTTTTAATGTAGTGCATTATATCTATTGATGGAGACACTATTTTGTGTTTCCAGGACAACGAGGGACTAGTGTTCCACTACTGGGCCTTGTTCGACGGCCACGCCGGTTCCGGCGCGGCCGTCGTGGCCTCCCGCCTGCTCCAGCACCACATCGCCTGTCAGCTACAGGCCGTCATGGAGATCCTGCACAATCTGGCCTCCCTGCCGCCCACCGTCCTGGGCGAGGAGCCCGACGGTAACCCCTGCCTGCCGGGCAACACGCCGGGCCACCACCAGCGCTCCCTGACCAGGGCGGCGTCGCTGCGGGGTGCGACCGGGGCGCCGGGCTCGCCCAGCAGCACGCCGCCGCCGCCGCGCTTCTTTGCCGAGAAGAAGATCCAGCACGAGAGTTTGGTGATCGGAGCCATGGAGAACGCTTTCAAAGAGATGGTAGGCTCTCCCATCACTGTTTTATAATATTAGCATTACCATAAAGAAATATTTGTGTCTATCTGGCGGCGGGGCGGGAAGTTTGGACATATTTGAACTTGAATCCCCATGCTAGTAAAACTCCACCCGCTGTTTTTGTATTTGCAGGATGCGCAAATTGAGAGGGAGAAGCAGGGCTACAACATCACAGGAGGATGCACAGCTCTCACGGTGGTCTACATGTTGGGGAAGCTGTACGTCGGCAACGCAGGCGACAGCAGGTCCGTGCATCCTCGCTCTCATTGAAACGTGCGCACGTTTCCGTCTCACTTGTGGACTTTCTGTCCGATTGACAGGGCCATCATCATCAGGAACAATGAGATCGTTCCAATGTCAACGGAATTCACGCCGGAATCTGAACGACAGAGACTACAATTCTTGGTACAATTTTTTTTTTTTTTTTAATGGATGAATAAAGCAAGAATTTGTCTTGTAATAGCTCAGAATTCAAAGATGTTCAATATCATTAAGTTGCTTTTGGACTAATCTTTTTTTTTTGTTTGAAATTATAACATTTTAATGGTTAAAAAAAACTATTTAGGGAAGCTTGAGATTATTTTTCATAGAGGGATTCAGTTTTGTGCTCAGTCATGATGGCTTACGCCTGCTTTTTATATCCGTTTTTGCAATCCAAGTCCCCGCCCACATTAAAAAAAGAAAAAAACGGTGGCGGGTTTGTGCATCTGCAGGGTTTCATGCAGCCACACCTGTTGGGGAACGAGTTCACACACCTGGAGTTCCCACGCAGGGTCCAGCGGAAGGAGGTCGGGAAGAGGATGCTCTACAGGGACTTCACCATGAACGGATGGTAGGCCGCCGCGTCCTCGCATCTGCACACGAGCCAACGGTGCCACATTGACTGGTCAAAATGGACAAGTCGCGTGTAAACCTGCGAGGAAAAAATATCTCAATTCCTTGATTAGATCTATTTTTATGAGCAACAACACTGGGGAAAAAAAAGGCATTCGCAGGCTTTTCTCGCAAACTGCACAGTATGTGTCATACTCACATCTTGGCTCGTCTTTTAAAAACAGGGCGTACAAGACCATCGAGGACGAAGATCTCAAATTTCCGCTAATATACGGGGAGGGGAAAAAGGTTGGATGAACGCCGCACTCTCAAGACTTCACACTTAAGTTCCGACTGAGGCAACGGCGGTTTGGTTTCCCAGGCTCGGGTGTTGGCGACCATCGGCGTGACGCGCGGGCTCGGCGACCACGACCTCAAAGTTCACGACTCCAACATTTACATCAAGCCCTTCCTGTCCTGCCTCCCTGAAGTGAGCGCTGTTGGGGAAACAAGTGCAATTTCATTCAGCTCGGCACCAAAAACGAAACACGCGACTTGCCTCAAACACAGGTGAAGGTGTACAACCTCACGCAGTACGAGCACGGCGCAGACGACGTCCTGGTGATGGGCACTGATGGCCTCTGGGACGTCCTGTCCAACCAGGAAGTCGCCGAGGCCGTTTCCACTTTCCTCGCTAACTGTGATCCAGACGACCTTCACAGGTTGGGACTTTTTTTCCAAGCAGGAGATGTATTATTCGACTTACAAATGTCATTCTCTCACGACCTCGTGGTTAGATATACAATGGCAGCGCAAGATTTGGTGATGCGAGCCCGCGGCGTGCTCAGGGATCGAGGCTGGAGGATCACCAACGAGCGCCTAGGCTCCGGGGACGACATCTCCGTCTTCATCATCCCGCTGATGTACGGCAATCGTCAGCCCTAAGCGGCTCATGGCGCACCTTTCAAAAGTTCCCCGCCCCTCGTCCCCGGATCCTTTTTGCACATGTTTCTGTTGGGAGTGATAAGCCAAAAGGAAAAAAAAATTGCGCTGCAAACAGGAGCTCATTGTCCTGTTAGGGCCACAAAAATGGGCGACAGAGACTCACTGTTGCCTCTTGATGACGTAAGCAGCATTATAACCCAAGAGACTGCAGCGACAACAATATGGACTTAAGTTCTGGGACACATTCTAGGCAGAGACGGTTAAGTCAGGTGTCTCTATTGAGTCCCTAGCGTCTTTTTAGGTGCTCATAAAATACCCGTAAAATAGAAGCTAAGGCTTTTTTTTCTGATACAGTGTAGCTTTCAAGGACTTACTTTCTGATTGAAGCAGCCTGGTTAAAAAAAACAACAAAAAAAAAACCATGCGTCCGACTTTCTGATTGAAGCAGCCTGGTTAAAAAAAACAACAAAAAAAAAAACCATGCGTCCGTGCATTACTTGCATGGATACGCATTGAAAAAT
Source organism: Hippocampus comes (assembly GCF_001891065.2). NCBI lineage: Eukaryota > Metazoa > Chordata > Actinopteri > Syngnathiformes > Syngnathidae > Hippocampus > Hippocampus comes. The sequence continues at coordinate 639,355 of NW_017806067.1, read as the reverse complement.
GTGTTCTGATAAATCAAAAAGCGGCTTAACCCTTTCATACACCCTGTAACCTGAAAATGCGATAAGCTGTCCACTGTCGTAACTGCCGTGCCTGAAAGGGTTAAAGCATCAACAGTTCCCTGAAAATTAGGATCATGTTACGTGTTGAGTTGGCTGAACGCACGACAATGAAAACGACTTAATTGCACTTTAATTCGACCCGCGTCACTTCAAAAGTACGTCGAGAAGAGGAAAAAAAAAAAGATAGAAAATGCCTCTGTTTTGTGCATGCATCGTTTCGCCTGAATGGCCTGAATTTGTATTCCCGTGTACGTTGCGATACGGCGAAATGGAGTCATTGTTTAGCGTTGGTTGTGATGGTGACGGCGTTCAATTTCAAATATTTGGGAGTTTTGCTTCATGTCTTGATTCCAAAATGAAGGAGAAAAAGGCACCATGATACCGGGGAAGGGGTGGTAGCGAGTGAATCTAAAAAGATGTGCGGAGGGAAAAATGAGGAAGTTCAATGTCCTGAAATTTTATCGGCTACCCGCATCTTTCCTCCTGTACATTCCATGAGAAACGTGTTTGAATAGAATTCATATTCTGCACTTTGTGTGCTGTTGTTGGTCATCCAAAGCGTGTTACTGTATCCTCTGATCACGCCAGGGCTCATGTTGAATGTTCATCCTCGCTTGACTTGTCATTCAGCCTTCATTTCTGTCCATTAGATGAATGTAAATGCTTTTTTTTGGCAGGGGATTCTACTTCTAGCAAAAAAAAAAAAAAAAGCCACGAGTGGGGATTGAAGTGGCCTCGTGATTTTCCTGCTTTGTGAATGTCGACTGTACCTTTTGTATAAGGTTCCTCCAAAAGTCCCCCCTGCCCCAAAATAATACATTATTTTAATGTTTACTTAATTGTGCAACGCTATTGTTGCGAGGGGTGGTACGAATAAAAAATTATTAAAAAAAAAAAAAAAAAGGTTTTCCTTGCCTTACTTTTAAACCAGCAGTAAACGACGGTCCATCTGTGATTCTTTTTGCCACTTGCACACACGCCAGACACGTCCCGGGCACAGGTGAAGAAAAGGACCTGGAAAACTTTCCACAACTTTATTGAAGATTGTGTATAAATACACGTGTACATTTCAAAAATGTAAACCCAAGTGAACTCAAGTGCAGCCAAACCTGGAAACCCCTTATCATGCAACGGATGACTGGATTATTTCTTTTGTACAAAACAAAGTCCCAAAAACAACAGAGCTATCCTTTTATTTAAAAAAAACAAAAACAAAAATCCCTCCGTGACAAGAGCACAGGCACCACTAGCTCACCGTGTCCGTTCCCAATCTCTCCGCTCTTGCCAGGATTTTAAATATGCTTCCTTATTAAATCCTTACATATAAATAAAATTATCAAATCTGCACTCATAGAGTGAACTCTTATGTACAGTACAAGTCCATTGCAGCGGTCTCTTTTGAAAAGCAAGGCAAGAAGCACGGAGATGCTTTTGAAAAAAAAAAAAAAAGTAAAGGGCCGTCAGCTGAGAAAAAAAAAATAGCCACACTCCACCATGGAGAATAAATCCATCACCAGTGGAGAAATATCCTGCAACAATCTCCCACAAAAGAACTCAACTTGATCGTGATTCCGAATGCTGAAAGGGTCTTTTTAGCCCGAACTCACCCTCAAACTTCAACTAAGGAGCGCAACAAGAAACGTGTCACCCTTCATGGAGAGGGACGCATTCAGCCAAAAGGCGGGAGACGCCGTCACCTTCACATTCAACCAAACCGGAAAAGAAAAACAACAAAAATGAGGCCCTTTTGAAAATCTAAAGAGGAAAAAAAAAAGGCAATCACATACGTGTGGTCAGTGCTCACTGTGCATACATTCTGGCCCTTGTGTAGATTACAAAAAAAAAATAAAATTACCAGTAAATAAAAAAAGGAGAAAATGTGGCTGTGATATGGCAAGCAGACCTTAAACTATGTTGACATTCAAGAGTGTTTAAAGGGCCCATGCAAAAAAAAAAAAAAAGGGGGGGGCAGGCAGGGGGGAGAAGTGTGTGAAATTTAAGAGTTAAGGCTGAGTACACACTTTTGTCATTATCTAAGAAGATGGAGCTCATGCTAAAATGCATAGCAGGCTATTAAAGACACCATTCCTCAATGATTTGGAGATCTTATGGCACCTCATTTTGGAAGGTCTTAATTGAGCACAAAAGATGGGGGGGTGGGGGGGAGATAGGTGATAAACGGCCAACAGAGGGCGCCAAAGAAAGCTGGACATGAAACCAAGGTCACAGCAAAAGAGCAGCAGACCAAAGCTCTTCACAAGTTTGGCATTTAATGATCAACATTTTTTTTTAAAAATAAATAACTAAAAATAAAAAATAAAAAAAATCAACAAAGCGTCCAGACTTGAGATGTGTGACCAAGACAGACATGTTGGGGTTTATCAGAGAAAAGTCACTTCACATTCATCTCTGAACTACTGCAGTGTTTGGCAATATTTAACAAAAAAAAAAAAAAAGAAAGAAAAAAAAGTGGATCGTTGGTGACTGTGCAAGTTCACGACGCCTCAGCGCAGAATGACAACAGACTGCTGAGTGTTTTAAAATATGTACAAACTAAACATACTAAAATCGTAACTCGAACTCTCTCTGAGATATAAAACACTCGCCATGGGAATCCCAATCCAAACGGCCGCAAACTCCTTGAGATACACAAAAGCAACAGGTGACACGCACTCACGCGCACACACAAACAGTGATTCGGCCACAAACGAGGGCTCCGAATTCTCAGCGTACCGCTAACACCGCGCCGACTTTGGCTCCACCTGGCGAACGCCCGGGTGGGCCCGATGGCGCCGGCTTGCCACGCTGTGCGTCCATATGGCTTTGGATGGAAAGATTCCTATCTCTCTCGGGTCTTCTCGCCCGCTCCGCTCGTTTGCGACATCGCTTGTCAGTTGGTGCTCATGGTAACATCCCGACCGGCCACATCCTCTCCCTCCTCGTTTTCCGACTCATTGTCGCTCTTACCGCACCGGTTCTCGTTGGGGTCGTCGCTCGCTGCGGCAGCAGGAGAGGCTGCGCCCCGAACTGAGGAAGTGCTCCGTCTCCCTTCATTCTCCTCGTCGGCCTCCACTTCTTCTTCTTCCTCCTCCTCCTCTTCATCATCATCCTCCTCCTCCTCCTCTTCCTCCCGGTCAAGAGCGAAGTAGCCGGTGCCTTTGACGGTATCCTGGCGCTGGTAGAAGAGCACGTAGCCCGCTTTGGACTGGACATGAGCACAGTGGAGCCATGAGGATATCACCACCTACTGCGACGACGTGGTTCAAAATTCGTGACTCCGCCGTACTTCTAAACTGAAGTTTTGTTTTTTGGAAACGCATATAAGAAGTGGCCGTCCGTTTGAAAACCCGTTTGACGCCATGTCAGTGTGCTCACGTTAGCACACTTCCACTGTGCTCAGCTTAAACGGGACTTAATGGCATGGCTCCGCAAGCATCATTTAGCGGCACCACGCGGAAACTCGAACAGCCCATTTCACTTGTGCTGAGCTCACGTTTTTCGCTAATGTTGCGCATCCAACCCAAATCGTCAAGTATACACAATTTGGGCAGTTTAGAGAGAGATCTCTGGCATTGTGATTATGTTTCCACTGGGTGTCCGTAACAGGACAGGCATGAGCAGACTCACCACGATTTGATTCTCGCTGGCAGGCGACACGCTGCTGTCATCAAAGTTGTACCACTTTCCATCATCTGCGTTCTTGGCGTAAGCGGTATCTAAACAGCGAGGAGAAAGACGGCACATTAAAACCTCGCGGCGGTCAAAAAGCGGCAGATGCGCACGGTGCTGGAATTTGGACGCGGATGCCTCGCCGTGAAACAAGAGTGCACATGTGACGGCTTGCGCGGAGAAGCGACGCTTACAGTGGCCCCCGCCCATGCCGCCGTAGTGGTTGGACACGGCGATGAGGTCGTAACGACACGGTCCGCTGTTGGGGTTAATCAGGAACTCCGACATGTCCAGATCGCTGCCGGGACAGCGCATCGGAAAAAACGCGTCAACTATCGGCCCGTGTGGCCCAAAGACGAGGTGTCGGCTGAATGGACGACGTATACCTGAGCGGGAAGTCAACGAGGGAGTCCAGCTTATCCCTCATGTAGCGACTGTAGGAGAATCTTTTCAGATGGACCACAAGCACTGGAGGCAGAGACCACAAGTCCAGCTTCTTTGTGGCCTGCTGGTGCTGCTTACAGTTTGGGCAGTACCTGGAGAGACGCATCACATTCAAGCTTTCCATCTCGGGAATATTCAAGCGACAGAGACTCCAAAGTCAAAGCTGACAGGAACAAACGTAACGTGCTGACCAAGGGTCCTCGGCTCCCAGCTTCTCCTTGGTGGTGAACAGTTCGATGCAGTCCTTTAGCTTGAAGTAGGCCTTTTTCTGGGGTTTGTACTCCATGCTCTCGTGCCTGTCAAAGTCCTGCAGAAAATGGACATGTATGTTAAAAGACATCTGTGCCTGCTTTGTGATGCATGTCGCTGACATAACCGCGGATTCTTTGTTGCTTTGGATTAAAAGTTCTTACTTCGTCCACACTGTCAAGAGAGGCGGGCGGGGTGCGCGGAGTTATTTCTCGGGTTGTTCGAGCAATATTAATGTATTATTGGTTTGACGATCTTGGAAAGAGTCGTACGACTTTGCCAACGGGTTATGGGCCCAGAATCCGACTGGGGGCGGGACTCGACAGGAATACCGGGAACTTTGCCGCAAGGTAAATAACGGTCGGATAACGTACGTCAGGTTTTCGCCGATTGTGAGGCGGGCTTTATTTACCTCAACAACCATGCTGTCAAAGTACTTTTTCTTCATCTCGGGTTCCCAATCCAAAGAGAGATAAGACCGTTCTGGAAGAGGAAGGACAGACTTCAATGACTAATTACGAAACAAGGATGCGCGATGTGAGCGTAAGATGGGAACGTTAATTGAAGCCACGCCGCTCCACACGTCCGACCATTGAGCCGTAAGTGTCCGTCATCGAAGCGGATCTGTCTGGCGTCCTCCTTGGTGAGCGAGAAGTCCGTCTTTTCCGTGTTGTTGAGCTGGAATGTGAAAAGTCTCTTTTTGCCGTGCCCGCCGCTCTGCTGGCCTTTGGTGGAGTTCTGCGAGGTCACCATGCCGTTCTCCAGCTCGTTGTCCCCGCCCACCGAGTCCTCGGACTGGCTGTGCTCGTTCTCGGAGGGCAGCTCTTGATCCTGACTGGACTCGTCGTCCTGCTCATCGGTTTCCATCGCGCCTGAAGGAAGAGAATTCGAAATGAAGACGGTGGGGGGGGGTGGAGGAAGGACGGTTGGGGTGGTTGAGTGAGTAAGAGACTCACTTGGGGACCCCTCCTCTAATACGCCGTTGGTAGCATTGCCGTTGACCGCGTGTTGTTTGCTTGACTGGGTGTCTCCGCAGTCGTGGTCATCTTCTGCGAGAGTGGATCTCACAAACCGGCTGCAAGGACGAGACCACGTGCAGAGTCACGGACAAGCCGTGGGAGGCATTAAACGCAGCGACCGGATGAGTTTACGCTCGTGAGGAAATTATTGATAGCGTGTTAGCCACGGATTCGAGAGATTAAAGACAAAAAGGCGTAGAAACGCACCAAAGGCGCAGGAGCAGCATGTTGTAGAGTTTGTCCTCGTTGAGCGTCCTCGGCACGGCGATGAGGAAAGGCTGTCCAAACAGTGGCGTGTTGCTCTGGTTGTATCCCGACTGTTTTTCCTTCAGGTGCACGGGAATCACAACGTGGTCCGTGTCCTCCACTCTGTTGACGGCGACTTCAAACCTACAGAGGTGTCGACGTAGCGCGTCGTTTATTCATTTTTGAGGACTCGACTTGTCTGTGGGCCGACTATCTCCAGACTCGCCGATCGGACACTCACACGTAGATATCGTCGCTCTCCATGATGCTGGTCAGGTTGTCGTTGGTGGCAAAGATCCGGTGGAAACGGTGTCTGTAGATGTCTGTTACGATCATCTGGGGGTGGATGGAGTGTCGGCGGGGAACACAAAAGAGTGTGTGAATAAAAGTCAAGTGTAAACGCTCATTTGGTTGTTGCAACTTGTTTCAATCATTGAGTGATTTTGTTGTTTGCTGGCAAGATTTTGCAAAACCTTCCAGATGAGCACACAACATGCGTGGAGGGAGGGAACATGAGCCAAGGTGAATTTATTTTAGACTTTGGTCCAGATCCAGGACTTTCATTCCATTTGTGATAACGTTGTGAGATGACGAGGCTTTTTTTTTTTTTTTCCCGCCAACAAAATCCAGGAATATGTCAAGAGTTGATTTCGAAGAAGGTTTGCAATTTGGTGCCAAATTAGGATGATTCATCCTTGGCAGAGGTCCGCGTCCTACCGAGAGCACTTTCTGGTTCAATAACAAAAAGGGCAAAACGTGGCCCAACGTGCTACTGAGCCTGTACGCTCAAGGACACTTTAAAAGATTAAATGTCTTCTCGGGGCAGTGTGACAGTGGAAAAGAGCCCACGTTTTAATGTGACAAGCTCTTAACTCATTCAATGCCAAACACGCCTTTTCATGTTTTTAAGAATTCAGCCGTTCAATCCCAGGTACGTCTCTAAAAATAATAATAATGTGGTAGGGTAAAGAAGGGTCTGAAAATGGCTGGCACTGAATGAGTTTGAAGAGACGCACGCCGCTTGTCTTGACCATGGAATGTCCGTACCTTCTCAGCGGGAACCCCAGACAAAGTGGAGAGGGAGGTACACAGGTCAGAGATGTAGCCCACCTTTGGCACGGTCAGTTTGTACTGAAAAAATAAAAATAAAAACCCACACGTGAAAGACCATGTTGAGGGGAGGTGAGGGACTTTGCCTGCCGCTGAAGGTTACCTGTGTGGGTTTGGCCAGAGGATCCAGTCTGACTAGATAAACCTCAAGTGTGCGCTCCTTCTTCATGGGGAGAGGCAGCGTCAAGTAACAGAAAGGGTCAAAAGTCACAGAAACCTTGGAGCACACAGGACAAACCAAGGTGGACTTAAAAAGGCCATGAAAGATGTCCACGATTATGGAGTCGTTCCTCTTGATGTGGTTCTCCCAAGCCTCCTCGGCCACCACCTATCGGGAAATATTTTAACACATCTCCAACGCTCCCTTGTGTGAAAGTTGAGATCCACCTGCGCATGGGGCGCCCCCCACGCCCCTCCTCCCACCTTATCGGGCCGGCCGTTGGCATCCTTGAGTTGGATGTACGGCTTCTTCCTGATGCGGTTCAAGTCCTCGTGAAGACCGTCCAGGAGAAAGGCCAGCAGCTCGTGAGAATCCTGCTGCTGGTAGCCTGAGAATTGAGGGGCAAAGCGGCCCACTTCGGTCTGTCGCGAGGTTCGGGAAACCAATGTCAAGTAGTACACACCCAAAAAAAAAACAGCAATGCTCTTTTTCTTTTTTTTTTTTTTGCGTGTGTGTGTGTGTGTGGCGTTCAACCTTGAAAGGCCTTGGCGTGACGTAGCGGTATTTGCAGGACCACAGTTGCTTTATAAGCTCGGCGTAGGCTCTGGCAATCTCTCCCTTCATGCCCAGCGGATTGTCCTCGTTCAGCTCACTCGTGTACTTGTCTTTGAGGAAGTAGTCCGTCAGGGGAGGGATATTGCTCAAACACTGAGAGGGACGTGACAGCAGCAGAGGACAATGAGCGTCACGGGGTGGGTGGGCTTCATTTGCATTTCAAGTGCCACATTGTCCTTTTTGTCGCCTCGTCAGGTCTCACCGCGTTGAATTCAAGTGCGCCCTTGTGGGACGCGCCGTTACCTGCACAGCGGAGTTCATGAAGCAAGTGTTGCCGAGGTTCGACAGTCCACAGAGGCCCGCGTGCTCACTCTGGCGACTTTGCTCCGAGTAGTCGTAGCTGTTGCTGTAGGTGTGGTAGGAGGGTAGGCTGAAGGTTGAATTCTTCACGCTGCAATGAACAAGCAAAACATGTTTGTCTCCGTGAGCCACGAATGAACACGGAAAACACATTCTCACACAGTTTACATCTACAGTTAAGTGTCGAGATCATTTCTGGGCGCTGAAACGAACGAAGGCCTGCAGCGAGCGGACCTCTGAGAGGGCTGCGAGGCAGCGTCGCTCGTTTGGGGCTCCCACTGGTCGAGGGAAACGGCTGCGATGGCGGTGGAGGCGCCGGCCTCACAGTTCAGCGCGCGGGGGTCCACCCTCCTGCTGTCCAACTCTACCGCTTCAGACCTCAGGCACCACCAGCAACACAGGAGCATGACATCTCAAACCCACCCCGGCTCGCATGTCTCTACGAAAGCGAATGAGGGCCGGCTCCCGCGGGTCGGGTTTAAGTCCGGGGAAAGCAGATGCCGGCTTAGTACAAGCGCAGCTCCATTCTCAACTCAAGTCTTCATGGGAATCCAGCATCAGCCATGGGCAGTCCCGTTTGAATTGAGTCCATAACAGCCTGATTGGACGACTCCCAAAGTCTACCACAGGCCAACAACTAAAAAAAAAGGTCAAAACAACTTCGCCTCCTCGACGCGACCGGGAGCAAACGAATCATCTACCACCTTTTTGGCGCGCTCGTTATCATCTCCTCCACCTGTCCTGTGCTGTCCTCTGGTCCGGTCTCCAGCACCTCCCTTTGGCCTGCCTGCTGTTGCCGCCGCTCTACTGCAACCGGCAGATATTTATAGCAGCGGCAGGGATGCTCAAGAGTACCGCTACCGAAACTCGAGGTGCACAGAGAAAAAAGAGAGAGAGCACGAGAGGGGTGTGGGCGGAGGATGGGCGGACACTACGAGGTGGTTTGATGGGAGCCAATTGACCGCATTCAGCTGAGGCTGCACATTTCATGAGACCGATGCCCCCTGTAAATGTACATTGATGCATGTTCTTACAAGCCATTGCATTCACTCTCGCCGTGTACACGCCTCCTGGGTCAAAGCCACACTTTGGCACTGCCTGCCAAATGCTCTTTGATATGCCGCGGTTGTCTTATGAGGGCTTTTAAAAAAAAAGGGGGGGGGGAGCAAGGGCGTGTGTATAAATCAACGACAAGCCGAAGAAAGTGCCTTTTTTTTTTAATGACACTGGGGTTCCGCCGCATGTGAAGAGCAAAGTAGACGAAGAGTACTTTGAAGGTCACTTGCCTGCGAGAACGTGCGCGGCAATGAGCTCACTGGGACAAGAGGGAAGAGCGAAAGCATAGTGAAGAGCTGTTGCAGAAATGACAGTGACACTATGCCGCTACCGTGCATTGGCACCAAAAGTGGGGGGTGGGGGGATAGACGAGCGTTATGTAACACTGGACCATTACGTACCACAAAAAAAAAAAAGAAAAAAAGAGCCCGCATGCATAATTTAGAAGAAACAATGGTGGCAAAGAAGACCTGCTGCCAGGGAAAAGATGTCACCAGCCACGAAATGATGGACTGGATATCAATGAATGTGCTGCATGGCTGTGAAATGTCAACATGAACCCATGTGACCGAACACCTTCACTGCGCATGTGGATCAAAGTTAGCGATGCAGCGGTTTAAAATCTGGCTTAAAAAAAAAAAATAGCAGGCAGTAAAAACAATTCAGGAGAAAGGTGAGGACAGCGGTGCTCAAAAATCCAGAATGCCCACAAGTTTGTTTTTTTTCCCCTCCTGAACTAACAATGCAACACAAAACCAGTTTTGTGACATTTTCTTTTTACTGTGATTGCAAATTTGTGTTGATTTTAGCTTGGAGCTCGAGGTGGCGAGGTAATAGCTGCAGTGATATTAGCCGATTTTGACGTGCGTCCCCCTGCTGTGCTTCACTGTGGCTATGCGCAGACACGTGAAATCAAGAAAGTGCTGACTACGACGCCCAGCGGCACCAGGAGGCCACTCGCGGAGAGCACCGCTGTCGCTGAATCCCAAAAGTAATCAATCATATTGTTCCCTGCTGTCACCTCCAACAATTGGAAGTGCATCCTTCGCCATTTTCTCCCCCCCCGAATCCACAGCCTGACAGTGAAGAAATTTGGTCACAGGTTTGGCAAAACTGATCATCAATAGTGCACTCTAACTCGCTGCTGACATCCACACAACTCGACTACTAATTCTTACTTCCTGCCGGTGAAGCTGCTGCTATGATTGTTTGCAAGAGATGAAGGCGAGATCTTTGGCAAAGCAGAGAGATTGGAAGCACCGGATGACCTTCAAAAAAAGATAAAAGAATAGATCATGAGTTAGAGGAGGGAGGGGGACCCGCAGAAAGGCGTAGGATAAATCAAACTTGGATGAACCCAAAATAAAGTGGGAATGTAACAGCAATGACAAATCAAGCAGGAGGATGAGTGAGGTGCAAGGGGGACAGTAGATCATCTCATTTGGATTCTATCGTGCCTTACAGTACGCTCGACTCTCAGTAGCTTTGTTTATCCCGTCAAGAGTTTTTCTTTTGGGTTCACAAGCCAATATAGAAGCCGGGACTGCTCTCACTTGGATGCGTCCGAGCCTCTGGGCCACGAGCCGTCTTCGTTCTTCTGCTCTATTACGAGAACCTGCAAGAGACATCGCAACGGAACAAGCTGAGGTGACGGGTGGAGAAAAGAGGGAGGGGGAAAAAAAAAAAGCCTCCGGCTCCTATCGCTCAATTAAAAAAAAAATAAGGCAGAGAAGGATAGAAAAATGAATTCTATAGTGTGAGTTGGATGTCAACACAAATGCAGGGCAAGCTATCTGACAAGGTTGACAAAAAATGCATACGTTTCCATATTTTCACAAAGCTATATTAGTCAATACAATTTCCGTGAGGCCAAAAATACATTTTTCACGGTGACAAATGACAAGTTCTTAAGCGTCATGGGCAAAAAAGTCACACTACCTGTCCTTGGTAGAGGCCGGCATCTTGGATCGTGCTGTCGGGCTTGTTGAGAGGTTCAAAGGTGTTGCTCAAGTAGCGGTTCCAAAGTCTGGTTTCCTTCTCATCGGGGATGCTGAAGACCTTTCGCATCTCTTTCTCTATTAGGTCTGCAATTTAGATCAGCACTTAGATTGGGACTCACCGCTGTACATGGGAGAGTTTCTTCCGGGTGACTTACCGATGGTGTCGGCCTTGCTAAAGCGCCTGGTGATCACGTTATCCATGTTGCTGTCATCGCATAGCTTCAGCTCAGTCAGGTACACCTCCACCTTGTAGTACTTCACAAACATACCTTGCTCCACCACCTTGTAAAGATATGCGACACGGGGGTTGGGGGTAGGAGTATTGCGAAAATTTTAATGCACACTTGTGTGATCTTGACATCTTTCCCTCCCTCCATCATGGCATATGTACAAGCCTCCAATTAGTACTTCCAAGTATCTTAACGGCATTCTGTGACACTAAAATTTGAGCCGCGTGTGTCGCAAACTCAAGTACCGCCCTTTCTTTGTCAGGTCAGATCGTGTTCTGAAGGCATTTCTTTTAGGTAACGGAGTTGGCGGCATGGCTGCCACTCGTCTGAGTGAAGCGCAGTCAAAAGCGGAAGGCCGAAATTAGCAGCACCTTGTGGAAACAGCTGAGGGCTCCCACCCTATTTATTTCAACTCCGCACGACTACGACATGCACACACGCGCTCTTGAGTTCAAAATCGCAAAGTAGAAATGTCCAGCAGAACTGCAACAGCCACGCACACACCGGCTCATATTCACCCCAATCCCTCCACACTCGTCCCCGTCCAAAACCTCAAGACTCCAAGTGGGCCCGACATCCGAGTGTTGGTGAGCTAGTAGCAAAAGTCACTGCCAAGAAGAATTCCTCAAATCACCGCCGAGCCAAAAGCTTTTATCCCTCCCGCCCCCCTTCCCGGTGACGCCACTCGGACTCGACGTGACCTCAGCAGGCCTCGCTGAGCTTCAAACGAAACAAGGACAATCATGTGGCCGGTGCTAGCGAAAGAAGACGCGGCAATCTCGTGACTGAAGTCCTCGTGTGTGACCCCCAAACCCCTAAAAACAAAACCGGGATGGTGAGTCCACGCAAGGCGCACGAGATAAATAAAAAGCATGATGAACCTCCTGCATGTTGTGCCTCGTAGCTCGCTCCATGTAGCTTTTCAGTCATCCAGAATGTTGCCTGAAAATAGAAACCCTCCGGCCACCCGATACGTCCCGGCGCATACATGGCAGAATGGGAGGGTCAATGGGAGAGAGAGGGATCACATATCGGCAGCCATGATAGCATGACTAGCCAAATGTGCAGGTGCCATCTGACAATAGCCAAGTTGTTTTGGCCGACACATCTACAGGTGTTTGCTACAACCGGCAAAAAAAATCCCATTCGTACACTGACCAAAAATAAAATTGAAATAAAAAAAAAAAAAAGGATACATTTAGTATTGTGGGAACGCTTCCAATTTTTCTTGATTGTGTTTCACACGAACAATACACAAGACCAGCCATATCATGTGCTTTACAACTTTTTTTTTTAATGCTATCAGATACATTCTCAGAAGGAGATGGATATTATTTCACCATCATGCAACACAATTTCACCAAGTCATACCTTGCGCGCAATTGGCTCCTGACTCTCCGTCAGCCCGTACCAGCTGACCAGCTTATTCCAGCCCTCCGTGGGAACCAAGATGTAGTCAAGCTCATCGATGAGGTGCTCCTTGATAGCCAGAACATCCCTATCTAGAGGTAAAGTAAGAAGTGAGAGGCAGGTATGCAGAATGGCCCGATGAGCACGACAAACAAGAGAAGGTACAAAGCAAGCTGACAATAAGCACAAAACACAAAGAAGGTATGCCGTAGAGAATTCCATCAGCCTTGCAAAAAAGAAAAGAAAAAAAAGACCCATTTCACAATGCTGTTTGTGCTCCTCTGAGCTGAATGTTGCTAGTTGCCAGAACGATGCCTCTATTCTTACGGAGTTAATTCAGTGTCTCGGGATGCAATTAAACAACTGTCTTACCTCGGAGAAGACCGGCGTTATCAACGGGTCCAGGGTAGACATTCTGGTCTCCCATTTGATATTTGTCCCAACTATCAAATCCCACATATTTCTTCCACTGTTTGAACCAGTGACTGTCTATCAGGTACCTGCAATTATGACAAAAAGTCCAATTTGACACCAGTTATCACTGTTATGTGAGACTGTAAACATGCATTAAACAAAGGTGGATTTCAGAAACCGCCATTTAAACCATTAGGAGGTAAACATTGTTTTTTATTGGTAGCACAGAGTTGAGTTCCGGTTGCTCAAAATGTGGTCAGCTGGCTCCGTGATTGGGACAGGTGCTTCGTTTGCCGACTCCGCCCTATACAAGTCGACGGACGAGCCCACTGACAGGTCTTTCGGAATTACCTTTTAGCTTGCCCACCTCGAAATTAATAAGCGGGGCGCCCGACGGTCTTGTCATGAATTAAAAAGCGGTCGGCTAAACTAGTCGGGACAGACAAAAGTAACCCGAGAATGGCGCCATTTGAATGGATGTAACTCTGCGGAGGAGAGGTGCCGCACATGAAGCTGACAGCTAACTCCAAGCTAACTGTCAACACGGCCACGCATTAGCCACTTTCCTCCGCGTTCGTGACGTCGACAGGCAAGGCCGAGGACAGCGGCGCCCTCGCGGCGCTCTTGAAAATCCTCCGAGCTAACTCTTACCAAGTGTCGCCCTTTTTTAGTTGCGTTTTCATCAGTGCCGCGACCTCTCCTCTCTGGGTTTCCAGATCGGCCGCTCCTCCTTCCGCCATCTTTCCTCAGTCATGCCGCGGTGCATGATGGGTGGGGTGGGGAAAGCGGCGGAGGCGTTTCAGAGGCGCGTTGTGTGCGAAAAGGGAGTGACGCGGGAATTTTCAGCCAATCGGGAAGGATTAACGGCATCATTTCGAAAGGAGCGCATACGTCATGTTGAAGTTGTGTCATTTCTTTTTTGAAAATGATGACAAGTGTTTAGGCCGCAATATATTGACAGATGAGTCATTTGATGTTTATTTTACAAAATAGAAGTGCACATTTATTAAATGTGACATCGCCTTAAGGTGCATACACTTCTCCCTGCATGTATAAAAGACCCACTATCCTAACCCAAAAATAAAGGGTTTCAAGCAAACTAATCACATACTGTGATTTATTTTTCCAGTGCACGCGGCTCTCTCATAAAAATTACCATTCAAGGACAGCACAAAACTTAACTCATGTTGTGCATTCCTGTCACAAAAATCAATGCGCTCCCAGCTTGGATTTTACATGTTTATTTAAAAAGACACTTAGAAATTTCTTTGTACAGACAATTTGTCACAGTATAAAATAAGAGACTTCATTGATGTCGTCGTTCTACAACAGTGAGCACAGAAATCTTGTTGACATTGCATATTTCCATCAAATTTCATAAAATAAAATTGCATACTTGGAAATACAAAGGACAAAAATGCCAAATCACCTCATGATAATACAATATTATCATACAAATAGGGCTTTGGAGCCGCATAGCGCTACTGGATACAGAGGGTGGGCTGCATTCCCAAGCAAGCTATTCGTGATTCAACTGTCAACTTTAATTCTATTCAGCTCTTAAAACTGAACCAAAATCCACCAGTGTGGCTCCACTTGTGCTTCATAAGTTTGAATCTTGCTCCGACACAGGATGGTAGCCATTTTTATTCCTGCTGCTGTCTTCCTCCGGGGCAAAAATGGCCAGCAACCTCTCTTGCTCTCTTTTGGTTTTGGGCAAGTCCTCAGATGGTGTGATGAGCAGCTGGATGCGCTGTAAGAAACGATCAAGAGATGCCGCTGTGCGCTGTATGTATTTTAATGCGTTCTGAAAACACCCAAGTGCATTACCTCCCTGAACGTTCCCTGTGTGGTGCTGATCTTATAGGCCATCCACAGTGGGATGCAGACCATGGAGGAGAGAGCCAGTAGCCAGCCAATGACGTAGCCCCACCACGGATACACATACTCATTGTTGTATTTTAGCGGAGTGTATTTAATGAGGGAGAAGGCAAAAGTACCCTGGGGGGGGGGACAATCAATGAAACTCATAACTCAGGTACCACTGTAATTGAGTTTCAGTGTAGACACAAAAGCATCATATATTTTGTGCTGCAAGCTCAGTAAAGTTGAAACTCACAATACACGTGGCCGGGGTGAAGAACATCCAGCAGTACTTGATGTAAGGCCCAGGACGGTAGCCGATCATGTCTTCGATGTTGTCATAAAAGCGATCAGCACCTGGAGAGTTCCATTTTTGGAGGAAAGGGGGGGAGGTGTTGTGATAACTTACAATACTTTGCCGTCTGATGGCAGCTTACCGTAGACCCAGGCAATGCAGACGGTCTCAAAGAGGCCCATAAAGAGAAGACACATGCCACTAGCAGCGTAGTAATCAAAGAGCTGGAAGACGTACATGCCACCCTGTGAAAAACAACACGCACACAAAGGTTCACTTCAAGCAGACATCCCCGGGAAATTTCATGAATCAAGCACCTTTTGTGAATTCTGCCACATTTAATAAGTATGATGACAAAACAGTCATCCATGGTTATTAGGTATAGCTACATCCTAAATGATAATTTCAGAGACTGAAGCTAAATTTACATACAAAATGAGACTTCCAGCTGTGCAGTGTTTTTTTCTCAGCAAAAACACCCAAGGCAGACGTTTTTTTGTTTGTTTTTTTTAATATCGACCATCAGCAGAGGCGGCTCTTGCACCCTGAGCTGTATGAGGCTTTCCGAGCCCTACCTCCATGAGCATAATGAGGCCCACAAGGAAAGAGAGGAAGACCACAACGAGGAGGAAAAGCTCCCGGCGGTTTTTACGGCGGAAGGTGGCGGGGTACATGTCGACGATGGCGGTCACCAGGCTCTCCACGCACACAAACTAAAAAAAATAATAATAATAATTGTTACAGTGGAACCTTTCATGAATTCAAAGGGCGGAGTCAGTCATCTCACCTGACTGTCCAGCCCGAGAAAAACAATCATGATGAAGAAGAGAGCGGCCCACAGGGGAGAGAAGGGCATCATGGTCACAGCACGCGGGTAAGCAATGAAGGCTAAACCAGGGCCTGCAACGGGCAACCAATCAATGTCATGAATTACTCTCGCATTGCAGACAGTAAAAAAAAAAAAATAATAATAATAATGTTTTTCTTTTTTCTTCTCACCGGCGCTAAGGAATTCATACAAGTGGGCTTCAATAAATAAATGTGTTTATATTGTTTTTGTGGGTGAGGGGTTGGGGGCACTGCGTTGCTAATCAGCCTCACCAGATTCGGCCACCTCAGAGATGGGAACATTCTGCTCATAAGACATGAAGCCCAGAATGGAGAAAATTGCAAATCCAGCCACAAAGCTGGTGCCGCTGTTTAGAAAGCACAAGGCCAGGCAATCTCTGCAACACAGACAATTTACTTCATTTTTCCTTTTTTTATTTTGCATACCAAATGTTGATATGCGTGAGTGGAAAAATCCAACCCTACCTGTAACAGTTGTTGTTGTATTTGTTATAGCTGCCTAGAGCTGTCAAAGAGCCTAAGCAAATAGCATAGGAGAAGAAGATTTGGGTCCCGGCATCCATCCATACCTTCAAAAAAAAGATAATGGGCAAGTCATTAAAAAGTAGGAAAAGCATACAAATGCACGTCATTCGATAGCAAGACCGTACAAAATGCATCATGGCATGCAACGCTTATATAATCCAGAGGATGCCAATGCATAATCATTGACGATTGCAGACGGATGATGTTGTTGGTCTTGCTTACTCGAATAATTATTAAACCAAGCTTCCAGGAAGCACAACACGGCAGTTTCTAGTGTTTCAAAACAGGCTGCGACCACAGCTATTGGGCAAAACTGCGAGGCCCGTCCGCAACTCGCTCTCCCTGTTTACCGTCCCGGTTTCCAACGCAGATGAACGCAGCGGGTTCCCCCTGCCGCAGAGCCACGGGGGACCCGCATCTGGTGCATCCTCGCCAGCAGGGGGCATGACACCAAAAGCCTCTCGTTTGGGATTTTTGACTCACAAAGTGCCGCATCAAGTGTGGCGTTTTGGTACCTGTGGGTCTGCCAGACGTCCTAAATCAGGGTAGAGGTAAAACTGAATCCCGATCCCTGCACCAGGTAGGGTGAGTCCCCTCACCAGCAGCACGATAAGCATCAGATAGGGGAAGGTTGCCGTGAAGTAGACCACCTAAATCGATGAAGGGGAGAAAAAAAAAAAGCCACCAGCTGTGTCTGCATATTCGTCAACACTAAAGAAATAAAAGGGACACTTTCCACTTCCCACCCACTTTTCCTGTGGATTTGACCCCCTTCCAGATGCAGAAGTAGCACATGACCCAGGCGATGAGCAGACACAGGACCAGGTCCCAGTGGAGCGAGCCCATGTGCTCGATGCCCGGCGAGATCCTCAGCGCTCGTCTCCTGTCAAGACCAAAAAGAAAAGCGTCCACCTGTCAAGAGCCCGGCACGTGTGCTCCAGCATCACAACTTGACAACTCACTCCCAGAACTCCATGACCGGAGATGTGGCATTGTGGGGGATCGTTTGGTTGACGGAAGCGTTTCTCCTCTGGAACTCCACGCAGTTTTCTGGGGAAGAAATTCGTCACTCGGAAGCGTTGCTACGAAATGAACTCGTCCGACGACCCCTTTTACCTGTGTTCCACGAGTTGTTGCAGGAAGACCACGGCAGATCCCAGGAGAAGGAGAAAGACAGATAGAACATGCCCCAAGCCAGGACCACGATGTAGTAGAAGTTCAGCAGGGTCACGATCACTTGGGTGCCATAGCCAAGACCTGAAGAATATGGATCAGGGAACAAGATAGGAAATACAGAAAACAATTCTTTAAAATTATAAGCCGGATTTAAAAGCATTTTGACTTCGCTTCTGTTGGCAGCTGATTCCATTTCCGTGCAGCATAACAGCAAAATTCCGCTTCACCGTGTTTGCTTTGAACTCTGGGCTCCATTAGAACAGTAGCGGAATTTTAAGATGTATTCTCGAGCTAAATGGGAGCCAGTGTAAAACAAAGCCAGTGTTTAATCATTTTAAAAATATGTTAATAGTACACTACAACGTACATGAAAACTCTTAATGGTGGAATATATTTTGAAATGAGTGATCTTGGTCTCATTTATTTTTTTAATATCATAAAAAGGGGTGTGTCGACATTTTATATCCTCTGTTCCATTACATTTACTCATACACTGCTTTTTTTTTTTTTTTTTGAGTGACTCCTCCTTGTAGCACACGTACCTTCAAACAAGGGGCTGATTTTTCTCCAGCACGTTACGCCTCCCTCGCTGGTGAACTGGCCCAGGGCCGTCTCCAGGAAGAAGACGGGAACGCCACAGGCAAATAGGAAGATGAGGTACGGGATGAGGAAGGCACCTCAGGGAGTGGAGAAAGCAGACGCACATTTATTTCGGGGGTCCATTTGAGCACTTTTCACTGAAAGTTAAGCCGGATGGGTCTTCTTTCGCCCCGATGGGTGGCCCGGGATGTTTGGCGGCGCGCTCACATTTCCGCCTCTCGGCGGGGACAGCTGCTGTGAGCGAGGAGCAACAACAGCTGTGTGACCCTGCGAGGCCCTGAACTTTGACCCCGCCACCCCGCGGAGGCAGAGTGAGGAGAGTGAGCACACGCTGTTTCTGCAACCCCCCCCCCTCCTCCCCCCCCTCCCCAAAAAGGGGAA